>NW_026972718.1:0-75280 GCF_036711695.1 Zophobas morio | reverse complement strand
GTAAAAAATTTATAAAATTAAACTTTGTTATATTAATTAATTTTAAACCAAAGTTAAAGATAAAAAAATAGTAAATTTTACAATATGTTTAATATTTTACACAAGTTTACTCGCTCAATTTATAATCCAAAACCATATAGGCGGTTCATCTTCTCGAAATAAGCTTTACATAATATATAGGCACACAAAATATTCATTATTAACAAAAAATTCTAATTCCGTTATTTTGAGATAGGGAGTTTTCATAAAATCTGATAATCTTTATGTAAAAGTGCACGCGTTATTATTTGGGTACCACTTACATGATTTGATACTTTTTTAATTAAAACGCATAACTAATTTTTTTTAGCGTTTTGAACATCCAGTTGACCAATGAGCATCAACTAAATATAAAACGTCAGGCTAAGAAGGGCATAAAAAACTATAGATATTAAAATTTATTTATTCACTCCTAATTTTTTTGTATAACTAACAAAGTTATTACTAAATTTCATGACTCATTTTTCTGACATAAAAAAATATTGCCCTTTCGCATTTGTGGTTCCTTTAACAACTCATTACTTTTTATTATTCTATTGTTTGCGATCCCATAGAATGGAATATCTAATCTAAGAAACAATACTTACTAATAATAGCAATTTTTTATTTAAATTATATTATAAGAAATAAAGTTATTATAGTAATAATAAGAATCATAGTAATTGTGAGACTTCTAGATTTTAATTTAAAAAAAATAATAAATATAATAATTATATATTATCAACATACTTGATTAAATAAATAATTTTTATTTAATTCATAAAATTTTAATTCCAATCAACAATTATTAATTTAATTTTTTTTTTAAAAAATACTTTTCAGTTATTTTTTATATTTCATGTGAACTTCTATATTTTCTGTAATCTTTTAAAGACATCACATTCTCACAATTTTTGGGGGTCGTTGCTAGTAATTTCTATTTTCCTGGAATATTTTACATTTGGATCCCCAAGAGTCACTTTTTTAATTTAAATTTAATTAAATATAAAATTATAGTTTTTATATTTTTTTTAATTTTAATAAGTTGTCTAATTATGTGTTTTGTACTAAATCTAATTTCTCCAGAGGATTTTAAAATATGTTTTTGTAAATACGCACAAATTTGTATATAAGGTATTTTTTCGGCATTCCCCTTTTCCTTTTAATTATAAGTTTACAAAATTAATATAAGTTGATTTAAATTTTTTATGGATTTATTGTTTTAGCGATTTAAAATTTTTCTATATATTAAGTGAATTTCAATTACTTTGCGTTTCATGGTGAAAAAGAAATTTTTTGAAGTTTAATTTGTAATTTTTTTTTAAAAAAATTTATTTCATATACGTTTTTTATATGAATGTGTTTTTTTTTCTTTTTCTGAGCCTTTTCAGCGAACCTCTTAAAGTTGATCAAAAAAGTAAGTGTGCTAACCGACCAACCAGTAATGAATTTATTAATAGTATTAATACTATTTACTTTTCATAATTTATTTTTTATTTACTTATTATTGTTAATAATATTATATATTTGTTATTAATTATATTATTATTTTATTACTTATAACTATTATTTATAAATTTTACTTATACTATCATCTTGTATATTTTTTATTATTAATTTTTTTACTTAATCTTGTTATCATTACTATTATACTTTTTAATACTTACTATTTTTTTCCATTGCTTAGTATTGTTAATATTATTTATTTATATTTATTATTATAATTTATAAATCTTTTTTATTTCTTACTATAATTATTTATTTATTTTTATACTCACTACTATAATTCGTTTTTATATAAATTTAAAAAAAAAACTTGTGTTAACAAATTTCCACTTTCCAGCTAAACTTTTCCCGAGTTACACTTCTTTTTTGAGCCGAATTACCTTTTCTTGGATGGAATAAACTTATATTCGCTAGTAGGAATGTTATTTGTATCAAAATAAACATCTGTATAATATCGAATAGTTTTTATTATAACTAAATTCAAGTAAAAATATAATTATTATATTTTTTTTTATTTTATTATAGCATTTTTATTATAGAAAAAATAATTATTATACTTAATAGTAATATTATCATATTTAAGTAAAAAATAAATTAATAATTATATTTATAACTTTTTTTTTAAATTATTATTATTGAAATAATATTTGTTTACTTATTATTTATATTTACGTTTTCGTAATATATTTTTTAAAACTGGAATGGGAAACTTTCTTATGAAAAGTTGTAACATAGGACATGAAAAATACTGTTGAATTTATTAACGAAGAATTCAAAAGACATTTTATTATTATAATTTTCTTGTATATACATTTTGGTACAAAATACTTAGAAGTTAATAAATTTAATATTTTTTAAAAAAAAAGTTTTTTGACTTTCTAAAAAACTTATATTAATAAGAAGTTTTGTTTTAATAATAATAAAAATAATAAAAAGTCAATAAAATATGAAACTTAAAATAATTATAAGAAATATATTTAAGTTCTATATTTAAATATAATTAAGTATATAAATATTAAGTTTTGTTATAACAATAATAAATAGTAAACAAAATTTTATATTAATAAATATATAATAGGAAAGTAAGTTTTGTTAAAATAATATAAAGCAAAGATTATATGAAATATGAAAATAACGATAAGTGAAAATATGAATATTTGTAAAAAATAACTACAAATAAAAAAGTAAAATGGACATAAAATAAATAGTAATAAGTAAAATAAAGGAAAAATTATAGAAGATACTAATAAATTATGAATTTACTTATAATAAAATATTTTAAAATTGTAATTTTATATATAATAATAAGTAAAATAAATATGAAATCACGAATATTAAACTTTAAAATATAATAAAATAGAAAATATATAAATATAAATTATTAATAAAATGTTAAAAAAAGGACAAAATTTTAATTAAATATATGTAACAAACAAGCAAAACTTTTACTTAAAATACATATTTTTATAGACATTTTTAGAAAGTAATAATTATAATATTCTAATATACTAATTTTTTTATAGATATTATTACTGCATGAAAAAATTGTTCATAAGGAAATTTTTTTTACACATAAAAAATGTTTTACAATTTTATAAAATAAAATATATTCAACTCTATTAATGAAAAAAAAATGTCTTCTCTATTCTATAAGTTTCTATTTTTTTTAAAAGAATATAATAAAGTAAACATTTTGTAATATAGATTATAATAATAATATGAAGCCTTTTTTTTTAAAGTGTTTATATTTTTTTTGAAGCAAAGTAAAAATAAATATTGATATAAAAACTTTTTTACTAAGCTTTTATTATTTTCAAAACTAATACAATAAAGTAAATAAATTGTAATAAAAAATTAATAAAATATTTTTTTTAAAGTTTTAATAGGTTTCTAAAGCAAAAGTAAAAAAATAATTATAAAAAACTTTTTTAGTAAGTTTATATTTTTTTAAACGAATATAATAAAGTAAACATTTTAATAAATCAAACAATAAACTAAAATTTTTTTTGTATTAAATTTATATATTTATTTTTAAACGATAATAATAAAGTAAACATTTTGCAATAAAAAATTAGTAATATAAAACTTTTTTATTAACTTTATATATTTTTTAAAAGGTAATAATATAGTATAAATTTTGTAAAAACAAATTAACAATATAAGACCTGAGTTTATATATTTTTCATCAACAAAAGTAAATATAAAATTTTTTTTTTTACCAAGTTTACATTATTTTTTTGATATGATGTAAACATTTTGTAATCTTAAAATAATAATATAAAAATTTAATTATAAAGTTTTATATTTTTTTTAAGGAAGATAATAAAGTAAACATTTTATAAGATAAGTAATAATAATATATATTTTTTTTAACGAAAAGTAAAAATTAGTAATACAAAAACTTTTCTTTATCGCTTATTTTTTTCATAAAGTAAACATTGTGTAATAATAATAATATAAAACTTGTAAAACTTTTTTCAAGAAATATTAATAACTTAATTTTTATTATTATTAATATTGCGCGAGCCGTTTACTAGCAATGCACTATTTATATATTCGACAATCCATTCTCAGGTAAAACTTTTTTTATTTTTAAATGAAGCTTTTAATATTAATATATTATTGTATATATTTTATAATAAATCAATATAATCTTTGTACGTTAAAATTTTTTTATAAATTTTATATTATTATTTATTTATTAGATTTGTTATTATATATTTAGATATGTTTTATACTTTAGTATAATATTTATATATATATATATATTTTCTTTTACTGTTAAATTTTTAATTTATTTCATATGGATGAAGAAATATAATTATTATATTTTTATTTATATAGAAAATAAATATATTATTATTATATAAAAATATATATTATTTATTCCCAATTCATTAAAAAAAAATTGTCTATATTTTTATATAATCTTATTTTTTACATTTTTATACGTAGATTTTTTTTATTTGTTACTATTAATTATTTATTACAATTATTATTTGTTATATTATTACTATTCACTATTTATTATTATATATTACTATTATATCCATTATATATTATTCATTTTAATCATCATAAATTAACCTTATTATTTTTATTACTATACATTATTTATTTTATTATTTACTATTTATTTATCATTATTACTATTCATTATTCTTTTTGAGTATATATTTATTGGTGCACAAAATTACTATTAACTTTTTATAAATAGAATACTTTTATTTTATTATATTTTTATTGTTTTTTATATTATATAAAGTTTTTATATTTTTATATTATTATTTTTTATTATGTGTATTGTATTGTTTATTTTTCTTTCGTGCATATTCTTTTATATAAAATATATTTTATTATATAATTAAATATTTTTTAGTTATTTTACTTGTATAAATTTATATACTTTTTATATATAAATTTTTCTACTTATAAATATATATTTTTATTTTTTAAGTTTTATATATTTTATTATTAAACTTTTATTAATAGTTCTTACTTTATTTCTATCGTGATTATGTAATTCTATATATAAACTTTTTTATTACTTTTTATACAACATATTTTTTTTATTATAAATAATATAATTTTCTTTTTTTTATTATTTATTATATTATTTACATAAAGTTTATATATTCTTTGTATATATAATTTTTAAACTTTTTTTATTATAAAATTTTCCTTATGTTTTAATTATTAATGTTAATGTTAATTTTTATATATTTTTTTTATTTAACTTTTTTATACTTCTAATATTATCAATTAATTTTTTAATAAAGCCTTTTGTTTATAACTTTTTTATATATAAAATATTTTTATTATAAATTATTTTTTATTGTATTTTATTATTTATATCAAATTTATATATTTTATAATATTTTTAAATAAATATAAAACATATTGTTTTTTGTAAAGCGCTTTTGTATTTATTTTTGGTAATAATTTTTATTAATTTTTATTAATTTTTATTGGCGTTAGCAATTGACGCACATGTCGGAAAGCATGTCTTTAATGAAGTGCTTCGTCTAATCGGATTGTTAGAATTTAGGTTTCATTATTACGACTATTATTAATTTTATTTTTATCTTAATTTTTATTTAATTTTTATTAAAAAAAAAAACTTTCGTTATTTTTTTCCTTAAAAATAAATATAATAGTAATAAAATAAAAAAAATAAATATCACATAGAATTATGAAACCTTCTTATTTTCCTTATGTACAAACATTTTTCAGTGGCTCACATGTGCGCCTATATTTATACGATGCTTAATGGAGAAATCAAAGAAAAGGGGACTTTTGAAGCCTTAAACAAAGAGGTCGTCTTCTTTTTCATTGAAATTTATTTTTTCCCCTTTTTTATGGTTATTATTATTATATTATAAATTTATTTTTTATTTTCATTAAAAAAAACCTCTAAAAAGTTATGAAACTTTTATATTATATTAAATCCATACTTTTTGTAAATATTTCTATATACTTATGAATATTTTCATTTACTTATTATACGTATTATATATAAAAACTATTAAAATATTTATAGTCTATATAATATATTTATGCTCTTATGAATCTTGAAAAGTAGGTTTATATAATATTAATTTATTTTCGATTATCTTTAAAAAACGAAGACATAATATTTTGTATAGTATAAATATATGAATATACTACTAATTTTTATAACTACTTTTATATTCTAATTACGCATTAGTACGCATGAATAAAATTACCAATTATGGTAAAGCAACAAAAGCGCAAAAGTAAAAAGGTCTCAACGCTGTTCACTAGCTTAAAATATAGCAACTAGCCTTTTAGGTGGCCCCCCACGAATTTTTATGGTTTACTTTTCGTTTAGGATTTCCACTTGCCAAATTGATAAATTTAAGGCAGATTAAACTATTTACAATCGAGCAATTTAAATAAATGCAATTTTTATAAATTCATTCATTCAGCCAGGAAAGCTTAACCCTAGAAACATTTGGAGAAATGCCTACTATGAAAAAGAAGGTTAACAATATAAGCGAAACTAACTTTGGACGGTGCATCAAGCCCTAACACACTTCCGTACATTGTTAAAAAATTTTCATAAATTTCGACTTCCATATCTCTATATCACAGTGGTAACAGATAAGGTGTATTTTCGGGGATAGCTAGGCTCAACCAGAGCATTTGGACTCTTGATTTGTTAGATGTGTTATCATGGTAAGATAATGAAGTGGAAAATCGATTACTGTGGATATCATTCAATAAGGCAAGGGGACGTGTTAGCACTCGATGCCTTGGTAGGGCGTCCACTTTGTTGCGTGAAGGGAAATCTAACAAAAAAAATTGGATATAACCAGATGGTTACACAAAAGAGTATACTCCAACAACAGCAATTAAACTTTTAAGTAATAAATAATATTAATAGTTTATAATAATAAAATTCATAATATTGAAAGAAATATAAAAAAATTTATTAATAAAAAGTAATGAATAAAATATTTTACAATAACAATAATAAATAAAGAAAAATAAAACTTTTAAACAATAATAATACTAAAAAAAATATCAAAAAAAACTCATAATAATATTATAAGCAAAAATGTATTTAAAATTTTTAATAAAATAGTAAAGTTAATAAAAAATTTGTAATAATATATAACTTTGAATATAACTTTTTACAATAAAAATAATAATAAAAAGTAAAAAGAAATAATCTTAAATAATAAATGAAACTTTAATTACATTTTTAAAATAGTGAAAAGTAATTAGAATAATATAATATTATATATAACTCTAATAATGATAAATAGAACTCAGTAAAGTAAAAATAATAAAAAATATATAATTATAAACTATACGTAAATAAAATAAAACTCTAAAGTAATAATAATGTAATAATAATTAATAAAACTGAATAATATCAATAGAATAAAAATTTAACAATTGTATAGATGAGGGCTAACTAATATATATATATATATGATGGCAGGTGCACGACATTTTTTTTTGAATCGTGGTTTTTTTTGTGGTCCCCCCCCTCCAGGAGTCTTTAATTTCTTCAGTAAGTTATCTTTGGCATGGGCCATGGGAAAGCTTCCCTGAAGAAGAAGCGCACAAATGGCAACAGTGAGGGGAGATAACACATCCTTGGCAGCGAAAGGTTTAGCGAAAAGTTTAGCTTCGTCTTCACCACTCTCGGCCTCAATTTTGCCTTCGCGAAGGGGTAGTAGTAGTGCATGACCTCGATATCTGACCTGTTTTACAAAACTTTAGAAATAGGAAGGGCCGCTGTCGCCTGCCTCCGATAAATAGTATACTTGACCTCCCATCTACGATAAAATTGCGTCGTCAGCTTCTACCGAATGGATCATTCCAATCGATTTAGCGCTGGTTGTGACAGCATGGTCGCTCGGATAAGGCGCAGACTTTGGCAGGTAAAGGTCTTTTAGTTCGTCAGATGAGCAAATGAAGCGGTTTCTTTTTCTTGTAAGATCTCCATGGTATTTATACTAAAAGCATAAACGCGAAGAATAATCAATTTAATATTACCACCAATTAAATTTTCAGCTGTTGTCCTTCGCGGTTTACCGTACAATGGCTTTTTTTTTTTTAATACCCCTTATCTTCGTATGCTGATACCACGGTGTTACATTGGGTTTAAAACTGCTCTGACAAAAAACATGACTAACTTCACTAAAACATATCCTTAAAAACCATAATACCAACTTGTTTTGACCCCCTTATTTTTAGCTTAGTTGCGCTCTAGTAAAAGGCTACAGGTCTTACAAATAGACACTCTATATATTTATTATTGCGCTTTGGTTAAATATTTATTGTAAATTACAATGAGAGCGAAATAGAATTAAAAATTCTTCGTTTCAACAGTTAAAACATAGCGTGACGGGTTTAGAACGTTTTTTATGAGTTACAGGTGCACTTCATAAACTATGAGCATCGTTGGTAAACTATTAAACCACATTTATTGTAATCTTTAATATTTTAAAGAAATTTGTATTTAAAATTAAGAATTAGATATATGCAGTTTTAATAACTTAACTTTACAAGGCATCGTTATAGGAAGTAGAATTAGCAATGATGTGTAATATTCGTATCTAAGTTATGGTGAGATAGTGGTATGCATATATTATTAATTAATAAAAACTACATGAACTATACCACTTTTCACATGCCCCCTTAATATAATAATTTGATTTTCTTCCAGTTAATCCCAAATGTATTAAAAAGTATTTGCAAAGAGCGAATATTGACTCAGCAAAAAACTCTACACGTAAATCAGCTCTTACAATGAAAGCTATATATTTTAAAAGTTCTCACCATTATATTAATACGTAGTGTATCTCTATTTAGTTGCAAAGTTTAAATAACTCGGGCATAATGTTTCAGTTAATTAGTAATTTTTAAAGATAGTTTTTTTGTCTATAAAAACTATAATTATTAAATGTTGAAATGCGATTAAAGGTTGCTTAAAATATAATTTCATTTTAAAATGTCAACTCAAGTAACCATCTGAATACAAAAATTGCTACCACGAGGGTGTTCCTGTTCCTCGTAAGTGAAAGCAAGGATTGACACCGCAACATTGGTGTCCTTATGTTAGGAAAGCTATTGAAATTGTTCTTGATTTGTGTTTGTATTCGACAGAGTTTGTTCTGGTATAAAAAAAAAAGTATTTATGTAAATGGCGGTTAATATTGTGGAGGGTTGTGATATAGGCGATGATCTCCAACTGTCCTTGCTCTTCCCTGATTATGATCTTCCTCCAACTTTGAAGCTACCAGGTTTATTTGATCAATATTTCGAATATTCAACTCCCAAAAAGTTTTAACTACTTATCCTAGTGCTCTCTCAAACACTTTTCGAATCTTTTAAAAAGTCAAATTACAGAGAGCTTTTAAAATCTTCAGTGGCCCTAGATTTTTTTGAATATTTATCTAAAGATAGTAAAAATATAAAAGGTACTTTTTATTTTTGGTTTTTTTTGTAGTTTTTACTAAAGTATGTTGTAGAAATCCTTATACACCTACCTAAACGGTTAAATTTATTTCTTGTATCTAACAATCCCTTTGACGTTTTAATATTGGGAGCAGCCTGCCTTCAAGCTTTCGTCCAAGTACTTAATTCGTTTACTAAATACGTTTCTTTTTGCCTGCTACACATTTATAGGAAAATTGGACTGGACCTGGTCTTAAACTTAACTTCACAGATATTATTAAGCTTGATTCTAATTATCCTACAGAAGTATAACAGTGTCTAGTCTACACTATCGCAAGCTAAGTGTGTTTCTTTTAGGTCTTACATAAGGATTGTCTGGCGCTTTTAGAGAAATGTGGAGAGAGTTGTTATCGCTTAGTTACTTCACCTTTTTTGCTTCTATTAGCAGAGGCACTTTTGGAGCCGTTATTGCCTATTTTTTCAGTAACTATATTAATTTTTCTGCCTTTATTATTATTTTAACATACAATTCTACTCTGTCCAAGACTGCAGGCTTGTGGCGCGCCCGTGCTTTTCTATTTCATCAAAGAATGCTTGAGCATAACGTTCAGAGTTTCCGTGATATTTATTTTGGCCACATGGAAAGCGGTGAGTAGATTTTTACGGTTTATGGCTTATTACTCCTCATTTTTTATAGCGCTCTCTTCTAGCTGGATCCAAAAGATTCCGTGCAGGTTTCCTTTTTCTCATAAATCTTTAGTTAAAGTTTCTGTTTTTCTACATAATAATAGAAAAGAGCTTACAATCTTATTATTGCTGGAGTGCGTGTGTGCCTGTTACCAGTACAACGACGTGACTGAGGCGCAGGTTGCTGTGGTTTTATATGATACTATTGCTGCTTTATTAATTTGCGCCAATGGATAAGACTTTTCTCGAAAAAGCAAAAGCTTTAAATGGCCTAAATTTGAGGTTGACCGGGTTTCTCGGCAAACGTACCAAATACCAGAGCGCGCCACTCCCACAGCTCACGTTACTTGTGGAAAACAACAGTTTCTAGAAAAAATATATTCCTCTTTTACCTTCTTAATTTTTTTTACAAGAGAGCTGCGCCCCTGAGGAGCCTGGACACCGCCCGCAGGAAGTGGCTTTAGAGAGTGACACGCTGTATTCCAGTGTTTGTTACGAGGAGGAAATCCCGCACCACTCTCTCGGTCTCTATGACCAGCTTATTGTCTTAGCTGCCTGGTACAGAATAACCAAGGTTCTTAGTTTCTCCTATAAAGTTGCTCGTTTTTGCAGTGTAAACGTAAAGAACACCAACCCAGTGCATGGACTTACGGCTGATGAGATGTTTCCTTACGTTAACGTAAACATCTGTTTCACAATGTAAAAGTTTTATGGTCTTAATACTGCTCTCCAGCGAGTTTTAGAAGAAAAAAATAACAATAACTGGATGATTTGTTCATTTGCACTACTACTGCGTTCACGGCTGGAGGCTAAGCATATGAAAAAAGCAGAGAGAGCCGCGTTGCAGTTGCAGGTTTTTTTAATCGGCATTGCTTGTCTTGGCCTAGACCTGAGCAGTCCATCCTCGTCAGGTATTAGTAGATCAGTTTGAAGACACTAAGTACGGTGATGGGCCTGTTTCAGAGCGCATAAAGTTTATCTATGCCCTCGCCTTTCCGCCAAAGCATTCTTTAAGGGTAACCGACAACCGCGGTTGGTCGGTGCTCATCTGACAGGTCTTTTTAGCGGGAGCTGGGATATCTCTTGCTCTCGATGGGCTGCTCCAGGAGCGCACGTGAGCTTTTCGAGGGCCTTGAATTATGGGGGGATGTCGTAAAAAGTCACATCATTTCTGGAGAAACAGAGAAGGCTTTAGCCGTTATCCGGTGCCGTTTAGCATTGGAGGACTCGCCGCTCATGCGTTGTTACTTGGGCATGTTGCGGATGACTCGCTTTACTCCGCATGCCCCTCATCTTGCTTCAATAGGCGATATCACCGGGGACCATTCCGAATATGAAACTGCTTGGGAAACGTCCGGTACTAGCCGTCTGTTAACCACTGCCTGCGCCCCGCTAACTTCGGAATTGCAGGCCATCGGTACACCAGAGCCATGCGATCTCTGGGGCGTCATTATCTGAAGGCTGGCCAGCATGAAAGGTGCATTGAGTGCTTTCAGACCGCTCTTAATATCAATCCCATATTCCCTCGTGGGTTTCTTGGCACTTTGCTTTTATTACTAAGTAATGTTCTGATGCTAGAAACGTGGTTTAGTTTGGGTTGCGCGGCAATGTTCTGCAAGAGGTGGCCGCTAGCAGCCAGTGCGTTCCGGCACGCCCTTTCTTTGGACAGAGATGTTTTTCTGCAACACTTTTGCCAGTAGTGCGTCTCGTGATTTCTCTCTGCACAGAATGCAGAGGCCTGGTCCAATCTCGGCGCTGTATTGACTAAGCTGGAGGAAATGTGAGGGTCAACGCTTTCTATATGTTATTTTGTTAATAGCGACTTAACTGTAGTAATGGTGCGCAAACTGCTTATAAGGAAGGTCTGAAATGCAACCGTTCTCATTGGAGAATATGGGAAAACCTACTTACCGTCAGCCTTCAGCTCGAAGACGTGTGCACGTGCCTTGAGGCTGTTTCCGAAATTGTTAACCTTCGAACTAAATGGGACAACCTGCCGGTAATTTCCTCTCTTGGTGTTCTGCGCATCCATCTTTTCCTGCACTTGTAGCAATTGACTCTTTTGCTGGACTTGATCATGCAAAGGGTGCGGCAATATGAAGGAAATAGCGTCGACTGTTTTTATTATTATATTTTTCTTTATTAATATTTCATTAAGATTTTAAAAAACTTTTTTCAGGGCGCACACTTACTGAAAAAACTTCTCAAATGCTGGAATGCATCGGCAATGTAGGCATCACCGACCCGTGCTTCTGGCTGCTCTGCGCAGAGTGGCACTCGTTCCTTGGTGTTTGGGACAAGGTAGTCCTTTGTTTTCTGAGCTCTTGAAATACTGCTATGTGCTTTTCTCAGGAAGTCGACTTTTTATTAAGAGCCTATCGAGCACTTTCAGCATCAAGCTGGGAACACGACGAAAAGTTAATCTTGCTGTGAAACTTTGCGTTTTTCTTGGCCTCATCTTTATTGAGTAGTCTCTTTGAGAAGCTGGCAGAGTCTGTTTTGAGGCTCAGCAAAGTGTACAGTGCAGCCGCCGGTCGTCTCTACTGCCACAAAGCAGTTTTACTTCTAAGAGGACTTTTGAGAAAGGCTGAAGTATTTCCTCTATTTTTATTACTCGCACCCACTTTAAAGCTTATTTCTTTATTAGAACGCTTATACTGAACATGTTTTGTACAGCGCGTTGCAAGATGAATTGAAACGTATCACTCAACTTGAGAGTGTACTGAAACAAGAAGAGCGTTAACGTTTATTATGTTATTTTTTTTTTAAAAAAAATTAAGTAATTTTTTTATAAAACTTACTAATTTTTTCAAAAAAATTTACGGAAGAGGGGGTTACAATGAGTAATAATGGAAGTAACACGCTAATCCCATTCTCATTACAAAGCAATTAATTTATAATTACTCTCACACAACTCCCAAACAGGTAAGAGAAAATCGCCTACGGCGATTTTAAAATTTACGTGGGCATTATTTAAGAAAATTTAAACTACGTCTTTCTTTATATAAACCTTTTCTTCACTGTGTTGTGTACTGATACGGCTAGAATTCTTCATATTGTGTTAAAATTGAGATAGTAATTTTTCTGATGGAGATAACTTAACAAAGCTATAGTACGAAAATTTAAGTCAAAATTCTAATAATAAGAACGCTCTCTTCAAAAAGGTATTCATCACTTACTAAAAGAAAAAAATAATATGTTAAAAAATATAATTATATTATATGATAAAAAAAATTTATAAGCTGAGATTGCTAGCAAACAGTAGCAAAAGTATATTTTTCAGAAACTAAAAGGATTTAACAATAATAAACTCGGAATTTTGGGTAGATAGTTACTACCTTATTACTTTTCTGTAGTACCTTTACAAGCATTTACTTTTTTAACAAAAGTATGTTTTTTACATGAAGGTTAAATAACTTCGATATCAAACTTAATTCTACCAGCCGCGTCTACTTATCATAGAATATTTAACACGTTAATTGTTCGGGCCCCTGTGATTGTTTTCAGATGGCAAGTCCAAATGGAAATATATTTTTGCATAACTTCCGCTGACACAATTTTTAAGTTGTCCGATTTAAAAATAAAAGGAAATTCCACAATTAATTTACATTTAAGGACTCGGTCTTATATTATAAAAGTGAGCTAACAATTTTTTCCCAGAATTTCCAAATCTTGGGTGGGCATTATGGAATCTTCATGATATGTGAACAGGTATACCGAGTTTCATTGACCCAGAACGGAGATAAAGATCTCTATTATATCTAGAATTGTGGCATCTGCAGAGAACGAAACCTCATTTAAACCGTACAAACTTTTGAAACTCATTCCAAAAAAATTTCTGGGAGGTTATATCGATAGATGTTGTAATAGGTATTTCTTCGAATCGGGATTTAACTTCCTTATTTAATGAATATGTCTATTTATTCCAGTTTTTAAGGTGATGTTTAAAGACGTCACTGACTGTCCTGCAAAGATCTTGTTTCAGCTTTACGGGTTTTAGTAGAATATCGTTACCGTTGGAAGTCCTCAGTTTCTTTAAAGTTTTGGATAGCGAGGTCAATCTATTCTCTGCATTTCCACCCTTGAACATAAGACTCTTTTAAAGTTGTAACAAGATCTTAGACGTTTTATTAACTAGCCTCATGATGAATGAGTTGAATAACTTTTTCTTGATTACTCTATCAGAGTTACGCCTTTTTGGCCTAGTACAGTCCCTTTCCAACCTGATACTACTGTACTTTCGCATTCCTGAGGTTTAGGAACATATATTAAAACTAATATTTTAATGTAACTACTGGCTGTGTTAAGAGCTTGCTTAAAATCTATTCAGTTTGAGCAAGAACGTCGCGCAAACGGAAGCGATTAGACATTGGTAAAAAGGGGCTTAGTATTGTCAAAACAAAGAAATATTAAAACTTTCTGGTCATTAATTAATATTAAAAAAATTGGCCTTACCGTCTTTAGGCTGGCGCTACCACAAACGAAGAGAATGCATAAGTACTCACGTTACTTTACTAAAGGGGCACAACATTCCCTTTAATGGGGGAACCTGGCATTAAAGGCGTAATTACCTCAGAATTACCCAGAACAAGCAGTCGTATACCGGGCTCTCGATTACATATAAATCCTCGTCAACTTTATTCGAATGGTACTATCCTAATGGTGCCTTAGTAAAACATGATGTAAAGAGGAATGCTAAATAGCCTGAAGGACCTTATGTTCAGGTTTTATCAAGATCGCTCTGTTAAACAATGTGCTAGCTTTCAAAGGTACAGTCCGCTTAGAGCATTCTCCTGATTGCGGAACTTGGTTCGCCTGTACAATCACTAGTTTCTCAAGCTTTTCATTAAAACGTTTTAATTATATTATTTATGATGATAGCAGCCATACCGTCATCTCATTTAGAAATTTAATCTGTTTAAGAAGTAGAAGAATTTAGCTTTAAAACGATGGTTAAAGGGAAGGCATTCCATAATTTTAATTAAAGAAATATTTCAAAATATATCAGTTTTCAAAGTTCTGGTTTTCGCTCGAGGTGTAGCTCTGCTTCAGCGTATTATTTTTGATTTAATTCTCTCATAAACCCAATTTATCATAGAGCGAAGAGTATCAAGGCGTATCGTGCATATAATTCTTTTTTTTTTTTGTTGAAAAAATTAAGCATATAAAAATAATCTTTACAGTTAATAGATAAGATACTATTAAACAAACAGCCAAACAGACTTATAATAATAAAGAATAATTACTCAAATTATTTTTAGTAATTCACTACTTCTTCAAAAATTAAATACTTAACCAGGCGGACAGCGAGCCGAATATAATTAATACTGCCTAACTTTTATTATTTTTATAATGATTGAATAATAGCTTACAATTTTATTTGGTTTATATTATACCAAAATAGTGTTACTGAAAGATGTAATTTATTTAAAAGTGCTTTAATCTAATTAATTTAATGCTCGGAATTTTTTACTATTTAATCTTAACAGGACTTAACTTGAGTTTTCAATTTTTAAATGGCTATAGGATATAAAACTTTATTGTGTTCGGGTTAAGGTTAGGGAAATAAAGCGAGCATTGTCTCCTCCAGTTAATTGACTATATATAATAGCTCTACTAGACTATAAGTAGTTAACCTATGCTAACAGTAGCACACAAGTTAATTAAAATTTTATTTCTTACATCAATCATAAAATATTCTTACCCCTCCGACTTTCTTCCTGGCAGAAAATGCTGTTAATAGTATAAAGGGCGCACTGACAGCTATTAACTCTGACACGAAGTTGTACATAGCCCTGATCGTCTACCAAATATATATTAGACCTGTAATCGCAACCGGTTGATAGTCGCTGTCCCTACAAACTGATGTTAAACCTTCACAGATACATCAGAAAAAAGCTGACCGCTTTTCACAATAGTCGCCAGGAGGCAAAACTGCAAAACGTGTCTGTAGCGGCCGACGAAGGAACTACTATCTTTTTTGCGCTTTGTCAAACGAAATAATAATAGCCAGACGGAACCTCTGGCACTTAATAATGGCGTAATTGTAACTGAAAGCGCGAAGATAAATATTAGCGCTTTGTGTCAGCCCTCCTCCTGCTCATTGCAGTCTTTCACTTAAATACCTTCAGGGTTGAAGGCGAAATAATGCATGGACCCTCAACCGTTGGCGACGGACTTATAAAACAGAGCAGAACTGATGAAATGACTCTTCTAATCTTTGCAATTTCTCAACCGGAAGCATTCAACCCCAAAGACATTATTACGAGATGCTATCAAATTTATGCTGATGGTAATTAACAAGCTCTCCTGTTTTGCAAATTTAACTGCGTCTCTTGGTACCTCCCTTCCACGATTAAAAAGAACCACTGTTGCAACGCTACTTGAGACTTTACCAGACCCCAGTAAATATCGCCTCATTATTAGCCTTTCGTCAGGCATTACAACGCCACTGGCAGAGTTTATAGAGACACAGGTAGCGTTTTCAGAATTCCAATAGGGATTTCGGAAAGGCCACTCAACGACAACACAACACCTCTTGCGCTTTTTTGAGTAGACAATTCGAAACTTTAAAGCCTTTAACCGCGTTTGACCCGAGAATTTTCTTTGCAAACTACGCACACTTTGTTTACCCTCTACTATGTATACTGGCATTGTTTCAATGTGGTCTCACGTGAGATTTGGCACCGCGCTGGTCTTATACCGTCCACTGACAGCTGGTGTTTGTTTAACTCTCTGCTATTGCCTCCGCCCTTTGCGTTGTACCCGCGAGGTGTTCGAATCCCTTTAATTTCTCACACCCCCGTCACCATTTACGCCGATGCCATTGCAGTGTACGCGAGTCCCTCATTATTATGGAAACTCCTAAACTCCATATAAAAGCACACTTGCTAATTGATTTAGGCAGTGGAAGGCCACTATTAATGTAAAGAAAAGTAGTGCTATTTTCATCATAAGAAGAACTACACACCCGTCGTCTCTAGCTTTCCAAGGTTTTTAGATCCCATGTAGTTCTAAGGCTAAACACCTAAGCGTCATCCTCGATAAGCAACTAACTTGACGGTATCAAGTATTATGCGTTAGGGTTAGGGCCTAAACGGCAACCCACATAATTACGTCTGTATAAAATGTGCGTGCGGTAATTATATAACTGTGGGACGCAACAAAACAAGCTTCTGCGGTTAAGAACGTGTTAATAAGCAACTAAATTACCGGTAGGCTCAAGAACCCAAATACAAATCCTGGATAGGCGAACTACTCCGGACTGTCTAAGATTTAAGCGCACATTTCTTGTTTGTATAGCTCTGCGGGTACTTATATATATAAATTATGAGAAAACTCCGGAAACTGAATATGAACTACGCTAAATTTTATACGTTATCATTCGAAACCGAGCTCTCTGAGCTAGAAATTACAGAGGATTTACGCAAATCAATAAAAAAAATATTTTTTCATATATCTCTTCAGAATAAATTGTAGAGCATGAATGATAAATTCAGAATGAAAAGAGTAAAACCAGAACTCTTTTACTATGTTACTTTGCATTGCATTCGGCAATTAATCTCTTAAACGAGTACGTTGTTTAAAGGTGTCATACATCTTGCTCGAGCGCTTCTTAACATGTGTATAATTTATCAAACAATATATGATATCAAACTTTTTTCAGTTTACGCGTGTATGCTTAACCTATTATTAAAATCTGTATAATTAATGTATGTAGCTACCAACTTCAAAAAGTTACTAAAAAAAAAATATTAGTAAAGCTCATATTAAAGATAACAAGCAATTAAGGTTGCATGGGTATAAAAATTTTTATGAATACTTATGTATTTGCAAATTGAGGCTTTTTGATTTTTGTTAATGCTGCAATTAGAAGAAAGCATGAGAAGATACATTCCAAAACATTATATTTAGCAACTTAAATCCTTTGGGCAACCACTACTAAGTGTGTTTAATGTTACTCTAAGTTAGTTACATTTACAAAAATTATTTTAGGTTCCTTATTATTACTTAAACCGTGGTTATAAGCAGGTTTTTAAAAATATAATAAAACCCCCCAGTCCGAAGTAAAGTAAAAATAAAAGCACTCAAATTATTAAAAAAATAAAATAAATTGTTTGTTCGTAACAAAAAGAATCATTTATTGCAGTTTTTTTAACGGAATCAAATAAGTTTTCCTTATTATGTATAAGCTGTATGTTTATAATTCCCAAAATTCTCAATTAATATATAAGTATTACTGAGCGAGAAATTTTTTTTTTGAACTTTTAAATTTTAAAACCGGTAGCTCTTCCATCCACTTGAAATAAAAAAATGATAAAATTCTCTAATACTTTTGGTGTCATAAATAGATATCCTATGGCACACAAAGAATCTACCAGTTTAGAATCCAAAAACTGTCACTTCTATTTGTGGAACTTGTAACCACTAGTTATTTTTATATCATCCTATCCTATAGTTTGAGGCAAAAAAGTCCCTATTTATTACATAAATTCTATTCCTTTTTTGAACTTAAGTAAAGACCCCTTGAAATAAAATTGTTTCTTATATTTGTATAAGCGTATTATTTGTGGAGAGTTATTAATATTGTAAAGAGTTCTACTTGGTTTTCTCGTGTGGGCAATATTTTCAAGTTGGACTAGCCCATTAAATAAATGTTTGAAAATCTTTAAAGATTTGCTAAGCTTCCTTTGCTAACCTAGATGTACCCAATTTTAGTGGGTTTTATGTGTACTAAATATTTAAGTTCTTTGTAAATTAAAAATGTATATTTTGTACTGTATGTTCTTCCTATCATGCTTGTAAATATCGTTCATATACAACTAAATATATTTTATACCTTTTACTATCCACTACTTTATAAAATATACATTTTGGGCTCCTATATAGCTTAACGAGAAATTTTAAAATCAAAAATCTTAGTTAACGTTTTTTTGCAATTCTGGTAAAGAAACTTTGTTGGGTGACAAAAATGTCTCCTTCGATAATGGAACAAAGTTTAACTCTTTAGATTTTTAAAAAGCGTTTAGTTTAGGTTTATTGTCTATTTTTAATTTTTTATTAAATTATATTTAACCGCAAAATTTAATTGGTTTAAAAATTGTTTAAGGTTAAAACGCTATGCATAAATTATGTGATTAATAGCATCATTTCGTTCATAAAAATATTTAAAACTATTGGCTATTAAAAAGCTTTTTTGCTACATTTTTAGTTTATTAAATATTAAATCATGTTTATAAAATTAGTTATAATTTTGGTAGAATTTTTAAACCACTTTTCTTAACTACAAGATTAAAGGTAATACACAAATCGAGTTATATAAAAGATTAGTAAAAAAGAGATCTAATCGCCAAAAACTGCCATTAGTAACTACTATTTAAACATGTTTTAAAAAAAGGTTAACAGAAAAAATACTTTCCTTTATACACCGTTCATATATGTTCAAAGAAGGATAGTATCATTAATTTAAGGGGCAAAGTATATTACGAATATTTTCTATTATATAATTTTCAAAGGGTATTCCTAAATGCTATTCTACTCGCTAATTAAAAAAGTTATGTTTGTTAGCATTTTATTTAAATAATTATTGGTTAATCTAAGTAACTAACTTAATATAATAGTGTGTTAAGGTATTCATAATAGGCATACTTCCTTCCAATTTCAGTTTTTGTTATCATTTTTAACTTTGAAGTTTTCCTGTGTTACCATAGTCGAGGTAATCCACTTGTCTGCGCGCAAAATAAATTTATAATGGGCCACATTCTAACTACAATATTTTTATTTCTGGCAACATAAATCTAAGATTCTGCTAGATTAAGAAACGCAAGATTGTTTCTTAAACATTATTTTTTTTCTATATATATCTGTATATTATTATTAATGAGCAAGCTCGGTTTTTCATTGTGCTTTTTGCCATCTGTTTACGGTTTTTTTGAGGACCTTAGTCTATAGAGCTAAAGCTGAAAAGAATCAATAAATTTTTTTACAACTATGAGCTTTCTACTCCCCCTTTTCCTTGGGGCACTAACACTTAGGGCTATCTCCCACTCTGAATGTGACGACCCTCTTACAGACTTTTTTATGTAATTTACTTACTTGTACATATGGAGACTTTTTAGGAAAACACACGTATATAATTATATTAATATGAGGAATGTAACTGGTATCACTCTCTTTTAAATCAATGTATTGACATACTTTAGTCAAACAATACTTTAAATTGTTTTGAAAAATTAACTGTATAATAATTATAGAGTTAACCTTATTCTCTAATACATCTATTTTAGTAAATAATAAATTTAGATAGCGTTAATAATTTTATAAAATCTAGAAAGTGGTCGCACTGTTCCTTCTTTACATTTCCTCCTTTTGGTAAGGAGCTACCCTCAAGCGTACGCTCTTTGTAAGTCCTCCTGTAAAGGTTTGAATATTGTAAGAACTAACAATTATGCTTGTTCAGAGAAATTACCTAAAGTAAAATTACTTATCTCGGCGAAAAAGCATTTAAAGAGCTTACCACACTAAATAATTTGTACGTTATAAGTTTACTAAACTTTTTAAGCCCTTTTATCTTCACAAAAAGTGGAACTAAGTAGATTTTATGGTTCTTTTTACATAGTCTAAATGCATGTGGCCATTAAACAATTGGATATGAATACGGGCCTATTTCAGATAGGGAGCGCTAATATAATAGAAGTTTTATTAATTTAATAAAGCTCCATAGTAATCATTCGCAAATAGATGAATCTGTACATAGAATGATAAAACTTTTAGTTTTATGCAGTTCAAATATGCTTATCTTAGGATGGTACATTAATGCCGTTGATACGTTGTCCTTATTAAAGATCGTAGTACATCATAAATTTGGCTATTAAGTAAAGCTTTCGAGCGAGAAACTTATAGAAGTTATATTAGATTTTCCTTGGCTTTCTTGAACCATATCTTTCCTGTTTATGCAAAATTTATATTATACCCTTTCTGTTAAAGCTTACTATTTGAAGATAGTATACGCTTATAAAATAATTTTTAAAGAAACTTGGGTAGCAATGAAACCACTGCTATTGGCGAAAACTTATTTAAGGACCTAAAGAACCTTAGAATCCTGTAATTTAATTCTGCACTTCATTTATTTCTGTTAGTTTCTTTCCATTTATTTTATCAAAGTAACGCTTTAATTTATTCATGTCAACTCCATAGCAGTAATTCTTAATTAACTATATAAAAATCCAATTATTAAAGCAACTATTTAGAGTGATATTTACCTTATATTTTTAAAAAGAATCGTGAAGGTTTATACTAAAAAAAAATATTTATGAAAAAAACTGTTATTAACTTTAACATAATAAACAACTTCCTATCGTCAGTTTTTCATTACTATTTTACCCCAGAAGGATTTACAGGAATCATAGTTTAACTGTTATAAGATGACCATTAGAATATTATACGATAAAGCAAGCAATATACACCGACTGACTGTTATTTTTGAAGGAGCTTATACGGCAATCAAATTAAGTTAATAAAGACTAATTCCTTCAGCGATCTAGAAGGGCTTAAAATATAGTAATCATAAATCATCTATGACACATAATGAGTGATGGCACAAATACATTACCTTTTCTCCGAAGAATGCATGCTCAATCTAATTGGGTGTGTAATAGAATTAGTACTATATTTATATATGTATCTCGGAGCATTCTTGTGTTATCTCATTTATATATATATATTGTACTAGTACTATAGATATATTCCGCGCCTTTAAACAATTTAATGTTAAAGCTGTGGCAAGTTTAATTTACTTAACTGTTTAGATTTTTACGACTTCTTAGTACCTTTACCAACTTGGAAGTTTTTCTCCTCTCTTTTTTTAAAAAAAAAACTTATTTAGTTATAACAAGTTGTTTTTATACAAAAAAAAATTATTAAAACCTTGTCATGGCCTGAATACCTCATATTGTTGATTATAGAGAGCTTTATAACAAGTTGTTTTTATACAAAAAAAAATGTTATCAAAATCTTGTCATGGCCTGAATACCTCATATTGTGATTATAGAGAGCTTCGTTGAGTAAATTAACATCACTGTCAATAGTCTGTTGACTTTAATTATCACTAAAAAGAGAATACTTAATTAGATGAATAATATCTTTCTACAATTTCCGAAACTACGTTGTTAACTGTAATTTTAAGTAATTTAGGAAATAATGAACTTAGTTCCATTGAAAATCAAGTTTTTAAAAATTTAGTTAACTTGCAAACATTGTAAGTTTTTAAGTGTATATTCGTATTGTCTCGATGTAGTTGAGTATAAAAACCTTACAGTAAAAAGCTTTATCTTTTTAATTACCCGTTAAAATTATTTAAATTATACAGACAATCTCAAAAACAAAATCTAGTTAGACGAAATTGTAGTTAGTAACTTTAAAAATGTTGACATCACAGAGTTTGACCTACCCAAAATTATTTCAGAGAAAAAAAATTTATTTAAACTTGACGTAGCTTTTAAAAAATACTTTTTTTTTTATAAAGGAATTTAGAAAAAAACATCATAAGAGTGATTAGAAATAATATGTTTGACGGTCTTGAAAGTCTAGAACGTTTGTAAGTTTTTCGTGCCTAACTCTTTGACTTTTTACGTCTTGTACTTGTAGATTGTATATGATATTTAAGACCGAAGTAGAGATTTAAAAGTTCTCTTTAAAGAAGAGAATCCTTTCATATGTATGTTCACTAGTCCCCTGAAAGAATTAGCACAGGCTAGCTGGTCGAATGTTTCAAGCTAGTTTGTAATGTAAAGTGCCCGGTAATCATTATAAACGTTAACAATCCAGGTATCTTGATGATAATAGCATCGAAAGGATTGAAGAAGCTGCTTTTGCTAACTTAAAACTTTTAAATTTTTTATAAGAGCTTTTTTGTCATGAACTTTCATATTATATTCTTAATTTTTTATTTTTCTAACACTGTGGGACCAGCAAATAAATATAAATATCGCGAAGAATAATCTTTTTACGAAATAACATAATGATAGGCTAAAAATGCTTTATAATATCTTATTGATTAGTATACCTGTCTTAAAATATTACCTTAGTAAAAGTTGTAAATTTTCTTTAAGGAAACCAACGAGCTCTGTAACCGCCTCTTATACTTTACGTTAACTAAAAATTACTCTGCTAGTTAGAAGTTGTAGGATATAGTTATATAGTCTCAAGCTACAGATGTTATGATGAGATATAAAAGATTAATATGTGGTCTATAATTTAATTGTAAACGCTATTGGGCTAGTTTGCCAAGCTCTTTAATAAAATACTTCAATGAAGCAATAATTTAACCCGTACCTCCATTAGCTCTTTTTAACTCGATACCACGCATAGATCCCTTCATTGAAACAGGCTCGCAACGATGCCCTACTGTGCGGATTTTTGTTTACCAAATTTAACTTATTTGTAAGTAATGGATATGTATAGTATAAATTTTTTCTCTCTAAGTTACTTTAATTTAAATTAACTACTTACGAAGAAGTTTAGCTCACTGCTCAAAAATTATATTAAAATCATCAACTTTATATTTTATTTTGTTAAAATAATTAACAATTGTTAATTGTACTTAAATATATTCTTGCTTTAGAAATTTAGGAAGTAACCAACTTGGTTCGATGGATGGTAGATTTCTTAAAGAGCATATCAACTTAACCGAGTTGTAAATTTTAATTTATGCAAATTTATAGGTATATTGCTAGTACTCTGCAATAATAGTGACAAAAAGTTTTTTTTTTAGTATAATAAACAGAGTACTGACTAGTTAATAACTTTTTTCAATAAAAAACTAAAATACCATAATTTCCGACTAGAATATCGATGTAATGTTTTAGTTTGGCAGAGCCTTCCTTATAAATAAAATTTATTTATAAATGTTCATTATTTCATTGAAAGATTTAGTTTTTGGATTGTGGACAATATTAACTTTCTTTAAAAAAACATTTAGAGAGCTATATCTAAACCCTACTTTTACATGATGAAAATATATATTAAGATCTTGTTATGATATAAAACTTTGTAAGTAATACCTAGCTACTGTCCATTTAACCAAAAGAAATATATTTCTATTAATTTTTTTACTATTATGATATATGATTAGGTACCTATATAACTGCTCCATTGAGTCAGTTTCTGGTGGCGCATTTTCTAATCTTTCGGCGTTAACACTTTTGTAAAAATATATATTCCGTAAATTTGGCTTGTCAGAAGTATTTTATCGTGAAAGTAACCCCGTTTTATGTGTTTTAGAGCTATAAAAAAAACTTAATATAATAGAATTTTACAAGTTATTTTTGTAAAGTTTATTGTATTAAGGTTTAACGGGCTTATATAAATTACTTATCCTATAAATATTTTTTAAAGGAATTTACACCACAATAAAATTATTAAAATATGTGGTTAAACGTTCAAGGGGCTACATAAACTACAAATGTTGTAAGTTTAAAATTTAAGTTTAGTAACATGTAGATAAAGTTAAAATACTAATAGGCACAGTTAACTGTAGTTTTTTTATGATGGTACAAATAATTATTTAATTATGAACTTTAAATAAAAAAATAATTAGCTTTAATAAAGAAATTTAATAAGTTTAAAGGCTACAATATTTAGTAGATAAACTTTTCCTTCTCTATGCAATACTTACTTTTTACTTTTTACACTTGAAACTTTAAATTTATTTTTTTTAAAGTGATGGAAAAAAGTATTTAAATTCTTTTTAAAGTTAATGATAATAAAGGAATATAGCTTAAAAAAAACTTGTAATAATAATATGGATATCTTTGTGAACTTATTATTATTATGTTATTAAAATTTTTCTTATCTCTATTTGGAAAAATAAGAATGTCTCCGGTATTAGTCTCAAATTAGCAATTTTGGGTATAATTTTTATGTTTCATGCAAATTCAACTATAATAACTTGGTAGTACGATGGCCCTAGTTATTAAAATTCACATCTATAAAATTTTCTTCATTCCACTTAATGCAAATTTATTTATATTCAAATTTCATTGTCTCTTACATTAAGCAAAGTTGCGAAATTGGTTTTATAATAATTTCAAAGTAAATGCTATTTTCTTTCACTTATTAATAGTTTTAACACAGAAGTCTGTTAGATAATAAAATTAAATCAGTTTCTTCCCAAGCCATTTCTATGTTGGGACAGCTAACCTACCTGTAAGTGTTTATGTTCATCTATAAAAATAATTTCTGGTAGTATTTACTAAGACTTAAATAGCTATTTAAGTCATACTATTTGATTTATTTATATAAACGACATGTATTTAAGGGTTTTGTTTAATGTCATTAAGGAACCTTTATAAAAACCCTATTACCGAAATTGGGCCTAATGCTTTCAGCAGCAATTTTAATTTTACCCACTTGTAAGTAAATATACGTTCTTTTACATACATTTACGTGGAGTAACATTCATTTCTCATTAGGGTTATTGGACTGGATAAAACTTTTCTTTGTTGCTCACGTGTCACTTATAGCTTTCTAAACTTTCCCGCTTTATTGTGCATCCACAACAGGGCTCATAAGGCATTTTCTAAAATTTCCTCAAAGGAATGTAACTCTATTCACTTATCGAGCGACGATGGAGTAGTGCCCTTAATTCCTTTTATTCCTCATGAAGTGCAAGTTACCGGCAACTCCGTAAAAATTAGGAGGATAAAAGTAAATATCTCTATAATAGTTGAACACTAGCATTAAAAAAGCAAAACTTTGAGTAATAAACCTATTTCTGTTTTAAAAGATCACAAAAGTTCTTTTATTCGAATTCATATTTATTTAATGACCTGTATCCTACCATATTAGTATAACAGGGTTATGAGTTCCCGACTAACGAATTCGTTAATTCACAATAAAGAGCCCTTAAGTAACTTGTTAGTATAGTAAAAATATAACTTAAGGGAATCGTTAAAATAAACTTTTTTCTTGACAGCGTTATTTTTATATTGTTAGATAAATTTAAAGAATGGAAGGAACTTCAAGAAACTTAAAAGTTCTCCTAATTACGATTACTCTGGTGGATATTTGTAAAATCCACACCCAGGCACACACGCTATTTTATAATATAAAATTGTAATTAAATGAATAACTACATAACTTAGGAAAGGATAAACATTAACTTTAGAAAGAAACATGGTTTAAACCAAGGCGAAGCCAAAGTAGACGTATTATTATTTTTTTTAACCAGTGGTTGTTGAGAAGGAAATATTTTTTAGGTTACTGCTGGACGTAAAACTTTAAAAAAGAATGACAGAAGTACTAAAAAGGTTTCTAATATTTGAGAAAAAAGTATTGTAATACTTAGATTAATTTTTAAGGGGGTGTTAGCTACTTTAAGGAATGGAAACCTACTAAAATATGCTTTGATCATAAGCTGCCCGTCGGTTGCAATTATATTAGTCTTTAATGTACTGGCGGTGTATTATTGTAAGAGAAAAAGAATGGTAGTGGAAAAGCTATACCACAGGAAGGCACAGAAACACGGAACTTTCTTATAAATCCTACATTAAAGCCTGCTGGTGCAGAACATCTGAATATTTTAATAGCATAAAAAAGTTTTCTGCTTTGACCTCTTGAAAGAGAGAGATATCTATTAACAAAGTTAACATTATACTTACTCTCTATTTTTTAATCTAATGGGATAAGTTGTTATTAGCACAAAATCTCTATTTAAAAAGGTGTTGCATAGGACAAATCATATATAAAACGAGGAAGTGGAAAAAGCACAGACACAAATATAGTTAATTAATAAACTTTAGAACCCATTGGTCTAACTCTGAATAATGGTACAATCTTAAAAAAATTCTTTAAAAGAAATTTTCTTGATTATAATAATCTACAATTTAATGGAAAAATAAGGTTAGGGAGTCAAAAAATCATATATGTCGGTGTAAGAACAATTATAATTAATTTGGGGGCTTTTCTTGATTAATGCCTAAAGAATTGTTTATACGTATTAGCATGCTGTAAAACGTTATAATTAGAATTTTAACTAGTTAAAAAGGTATTCCGTGCATTATATACTTAGTCTCAATGACTTACAAAGCTAAAGCTCTAATTGTGAAAAATAATTTAGGTCATCGTAGTCTATTTTTTTCTTAAGTTAAAGTCGTCAAATCAAATTGAAATATTAAGTCCTTCACCCCCCACTCCTTCCCGTAGGGCCAAGTATAATATAGTCCACTGAATAATAGTTTTTTTTGTAGTTTCTAGTTCGAGCTGAAAAAAAATTGTTTTTACTTATCTCTGAATTATACCTGCTAAGCATATAAAATTTTATAGTAAGGGTCTAAAATTCCAAAATTGAAAATGGGTATGCGGTTTATTGACTCGAACGAGTGCCAGGAGTCAATGACAAGTATATAATTTAAAGGATCCATTAGAATAAAATAATGCGTTAAAGGCCAATTTAACCTTTTACGGACAAAACTCTGGGACGTGAAATAGATTTTTTGTTTCACCTTCACTGATAACTAAATTAATCACTTCTTTTTTTATGTTTTTTGATTGCTACCTAGACCTTTAGAACATAGTACTCAAACATACCAGAGATTGTTTCAGAGACCTAGTCTGTCGTTTAGGGCTATTTTTCATAGACCTACTATTGTAAATTGAACCTAGGCGAGAAGTGGTAAACATAGTAACCAGTAATCCATAAGAATTTAAACAATATCTCTTTATTTTTACTTGTTGTTTACTTGGAGCTTCACTTTGAGGAAATAGATTAATAAGGAGTGCCACTTAGACAATTATAAGGCTTAGTTAAGCCCATAAGTCGCAGGATTATTATTAATAGTTGCGTGGCGTCGCTTTTAGTTTAAAGTTGGGTGTGAACAACCTCAGTTGCCCTTAGCTCCCTTCTTAGGTGCGGGTGTAAAGCAATTCAATATACTTATTTTCCTCTGTTTTAATTAACCATACTAGTTATAAGCGCAACAGTTTAAATTTGACTGCGCATAGGGAAAAGCTGGAATTAACAATACTAAAAAATTGGAACAATTTCCAAATGAGGAAACATCAGTGAATGTAAAGCAACTTTTACGGACGAATTTTAAACAGTTGATTAGTTCTAACCAAGTTTTTTTAACAAAAACTGTAATATTACTAGTTCATTTTTGTTTAATTATTTTTTTACTCTTTAGAAGTTTATTGTTAACCCTTCTGTTTTTTATTATTATCCTGCACTTTGTTGCTGGGTATTATTTAATTCATTATTTATGTAGTCTAGAGCTCGTTATTAAAATAATTAATGAAAAATAATAGAAAAATTGTTGGTCCAGTGTAATTATTTATTATGATTATTATTTTGCTTAGAAAAATTTAAGTTTTTTAAACACTGGAAAAGTTTCTTTTCTTTATTAAATATTTAAATAACATAAGTACTTTTCTTTTGTATTTCTCCCATTTTATTATTAACAATCTAAGAAGTAGCGCTAGCAATTTCTGTTGCTAAATATTATTAATTTTTGGTATAAAATATTAACATTATGTTTATATATGTAGATAAATAATTTTTTAAAAAATAGTAATAAAACCATAATTTAAATCACCCGTCGCCTATATAGTTTCTGTACTAACCTAATGATGCCTTCTATCAAAGAACCCAAACTATACTCGGTTAGTAACCAACATATCCTTATGTTACCGATATATTGAACTTTAAGTGACTTTTTATTACTTTCATAACTTAAGAAAAAGACGAATTTCGTGTGTTGATCAACCTGATTTTGAAGGATGAAAAATACCCATCGATATCAATAGATAGAAAAGTGTTTTAAGGATCTGCTCCGCCACAAGTAACGATTCTTTAGTGGTTTTCTGAGTTCAAAAAGGAGTTGTACAAACGCAAGGGGTGCTGAAAGCTTCAGAACACATCAAAAAAAAATTACAAAATTGCCGTTGATGATCGTGTTGACGTCACAAGAATCAATGGTGTCAGAATTTAATACCTTAATCAATAATTTCATGCTTCCTCTAGATGGGCGTCCACTTTTTGGAGGGGCGAAAATCTCTCATGTGGGCTAAATTTTGCACGAATATTTTGGCATGACAAATCCTTGTTTGAAATGGGTAACTCGTTTGCTTGCGGTGGACTAAAAAAAACAACGTGTTGCTGATTCGGAACGCTTTTTGATGCTGTTTGCGCGAAATAAAATGGTTTTATTATGCTACATGTAACATTGCATGATGCTGGATTCATCAATATACTACAGAACCCAATCGACAGTTAGCTGAACGGAAAGCAAAGGTGAAAGCCACCATTAAAGCCTAACATCTTTGCGCGAGCTACTGGGCAGCTTAGAGAGGAATTTCACCTTACGAAAAATTGTTTTTAAGATCATACCATTCGATACCTAGATCTTACTTAGCCCCGGAAATAGGATGCAAGTTTTAGGTTACATCACTCATTATAAATATCTTTTCGCCATGACTTTCGTCCGCAACTAATCACTCGGATGATATAGTTTTATGCATAACTTAGCTGTTTTGGCAGAATTTTTTTTAACAGTGTTAATGTGGAATATGACTGCTCTTCTTTCACCTTGTATAAGAACAAATGGTTTCAGAAGGCGATGCTAGCATTCAAAGCGGAGCTTTCATAACAAAGTTAGACTTGCTATCTCTTTGTGTATTCAGTGTTATGTGTGAGCACCATAGTCAACATTTGGTTCAAACAAGTCTCGTTAGTGAACAAAGTTATGTGATATGTTCTGTTATGTTAGTAACCATTCGTGTTCGCTGCATGTTACGGGGAAGATAGTACCTGTCAATGGACTAAGCCTGCCTCTGGGTTTACCAGTTTTAAGAGCCTATCTTTCGATACGTATGTCCATAATATAACCTGATTTTTAGTTAAGTTAGTTATTTATTGCAAATTTAGAACTCTCTCAAGCAGTGTGTAACCCTAGGTCCAGAGCAATCCGCAGGAAGGCCCAGGGAAGGTAGTAGAAGTACTTGAAAATGGGGCGTACAAAGTAAAAGGTAATTAAGGACGACAGTAAACATTTTTTAGGAATACTGTTCATTTTTTAAAAATTGGACAACATAGTACTACGGAAACAGTCTACAAATGTCGCTGGAGTGGTAAACTAAGAATGAAATATCTATTCTAAATCTAAGGTGCGGAATTAAGGCCATAATTTGTAAATAAAGTTGACTATTAACAAAGAATGTGAGATAGGCGGTTTATCAGGTGGTATACACCGGGTAAAGAAAAAACCAGCAAATGTTATGGGATAATGATGATATTTCTTCAGTTTCTTTAGCCATGTGCCTATTACCAACTTCAAAAATTATGTCATTTTACTCGCAGTGTTAAACAAACAAGTGGGGGCAAAGGCAATTTATAAAGTTTAACAGCTTGTGGGTTAACTCGAGCGACCCCCCCCCTCCGTCACATTGATTTTAATAACTTGTGCTACCCGATTTATATACATAGTTTAGTGGGAAGTTAACATGTTAGATTTTTCCAGTATGCTGAAAAGTGGAGCCCTCTCACGGGGTAGGATGGTTTATCAAGGTACCGAGTCCCAAAACTTGGGCACTACAACTTAAGGTGTCGCTTGGTTTGTTAAGCCCATAAGGAGCGTCAGACTGTAAAAGCAGACTGAATTCCCACGTAATCAGTCAAACCTCACGCTCGAATCTTTTATACCCTTTTAAGAAAGGAACTTTAAATATGTAGCCTCTTGCGATAAAAAAAAAATTGTTAGTTAATAGTTTAATTTGAAGACCCCAAGAAAGTTATTTATATTAACAAAAGTTCCTTTGTACTACCTTAAACGTGTAGATTCGTCTTTGCTAGACTTTAAACATACTTTAAAAAACTACGTTCAATGTTCTTAAAGTTTATATATGTATTTTCGTAATTTTCATTATTAAACCAGCAAAATTTTTTAAAAGATTAAGAAATTTTATTTAGCGAAAAAATTCGAAAATGAGGGCTTGGTGCGCTAATATTTCAAAGCGCTATGGGCGTGGGATGAAAAGTATTATATGTATGTCCCATTAATTTTCAAAAAGTGCGTAACAAGGAGCGCCGACAATATCTTTTCCCTTTAACTCGGTGATTTCGATAAGCACCAAGCATTTTATAACATTTCCGCCGAGCTTTTTTACCAGGTCCACAGCAGCCTTATAATAAAAAGAATATTTGTTTATCAATAACTCTATAAGGAAAAAAAGAATTGTTTAAGGTTGTAGAAACCTTCATAGTTCCACCAGTAGCGAGGACGTCATCTATGATCACGACGTTATCTCCAAAACTGATGCTTTCAGCGTGTATTTCAAGCTTGTCGATACCATACTCCTTCTTGTATTCTACGCTCACGGTGTGTCCAGGTAACTTACCGGCTTTTCTGCAGAAACAAGGGAAGGTGCAGTATAACAGAAAAATTTAGTAATGGTTTAGCCCGCTATTACAGTAAAAAAAATTTGAACCGGACAGGAACGAAAGCGCAGCCCAACTTAAGTGCAAGAGTAGGACCAAATAAAAGACCGCGTGCCTCTAAACCAACAATGGTGTCAACCTTTTAATAGGATATTATGAATAAGCTCTTAATTACCAAGTTCAAGTAACTTAGTTAACTTTAAATACAAAGAACAAAAGTTATAACCTTTAACAAAGGAGTAATGTGTCTTTGAAATTCCTCCAATAACGCTTTTATAGCGGAAGGACTTTTAAATAAGGGGAAAATATCGAGAAACAATATTCCTTTGGAAGGGAAATCGGGGTATTTTACTATCATTCGCTCTACTTGATCCAAACGGGTCATGCTTACAATAGTTGCAGGGAAGTGCTTCGTTTAAGCTTGAGTTTTTTATTACACCACCATTCTTAAAGCCGCCATATGACTAAAGTAACCTCGTGAAGTGTGGGCCGCATTAATGCATGGTGAATGCAGAAAACGATTTCCTAAAATACCCCTTCTGCAAACTGTTGTAGCTCCCAAATAGGGTTGTCTTGGTACGTTTGTATGTTTAGCCAAAAATATATCCATGTACTCATCATGTATAGTCTTTTTACAAACACCTATCTTTTAGTTGTATTTTTCGTCTACCATAGAATTTCAAGGTTACCTTGCTTGTAACTAGAGTTGCTAAAATGAAGGCTTTTCTAAAAATGTATTTATGCATCCCACAACTAATCGGAATTGTCAAAAACTTTGGGTTTTATTTAGTAGGAGTTACAAAGGTTTTGTATATTTAAAAACTACTTTTTAAAGCCTAGCCCTGAGCTGGAGCCTTTGTTCCCAAACCCATCCTATAATTTTCTATCCCGCTTCCATTGAACACTTTTTATATAGCGGTGGACACAAGAGGGCCACGAAGGCTAACCACGAACAGGAGACATTTTTTCTGAATCTCCCTGAGGCTAAGTTTCCAACTATGTGGGAAAATTTGCAAGCAAACTGCAACGTTATAGTAATTGGTAGTTAAGCAACACCCAAAATAAATAAGGTGGGCCCCCTTCCTTTCTCCCCCTTTGCTTGTGGAATGGGACCCCGTCAACATTTTTAGACCCAACAGAAGTATCCCAGCATTAGGTCGTGGTTCCGCTATTTGTTATATGCACAATTTCAGTTCAGCCGACAGTATATTGAAAAACGAAAAAGAGCTTGATAACACATCAGCCTTGCTTGTACACAAAATTAAAATGCTGAAGAGACAGCCGCCGTACTGACTCCGAACCTAAGCTACCCGCTCTGTTAGAGAACTTAAGCTTTGAGAGACCGCCAGAAAAGTAGATTTTCCACAACCATGCTACCCGGGGGTTAAGACGCTCTCATAAGAGCTCGTCAACCCGGTTAAGAAAGAGCTTAAAACTATTTCTTAATGTCAACTGAAAACCAAAAATTAACTCAGCTCTGTGAATTTGAAAATTTTAGGGCACTTTGGAGAATAGCGGAGTTATGAAGTGGCGTCACCGAAAACCTCCTTTTTCTATAATGCTACCTAGAGGGGCGGCTTATTCTGGTGAAAAGAAAGCCTCTGTTTTTACGGTTGGCCTTTAAAGCGAATTTAAATCCACCTTAGAAAAAACCTAATTGCTCCCTTTTCTTTAACTCTTAGCCCCAAAATCTGATGGTTAAATTTATAGATTTTCACTAACTTTAAATTTTTTTTTATAGTTATTTATCAACGCATTTTACACCATCATTGATGGTATAAACATTATAATAATAACTTTTGGAACATATGAAGGCTACATAGCATAACATTAACATTAGTGAAATACCTATAGACAACAGTTAATGGGCGAGTAAACCACTTACAACCAAGGCAAATAATGCGTGGTAAAAGTATTTTTTAATTCTAACGCAATGAATCCGTCAAAGCTCCAAAAAAAGATTAGAAAAAAAAAAAAAATAGAAAAGACCAATAGCCAATCCTGGACTTTTCAAGGGCCAAACTGCAAAAGTTTTTGCGAAGCCGCAAGTATTCTAAGATCGAAGAAACTGAAAAAGGAAATTATCAACAACTTAAGCAAAAAAACTTGTGCACAATAAAACTTCTAGGAGCACTAATTTTAAAGTTGGGACTCTTATCTATACCAAATAATAAGTTCTTTGAAAAGACCCTATAATACTAGACGTAGCCGTTGAAGAAGGCCCCGTCCGCCAAAAGGTAAATTTGGTTATGCACACGAATAAAACCCTTCTGGCATTATTTTTGGTTTGAATGGGCTTACCTTTTAACATTAACCTCTGGAATATGCTATATATTGTCTACACTTAGGGCGTGTTTCGTTACGTGCTTAGTAGTATATTGATTATATAAGGTGTTTAGACGTTTTCTAACTTGGTTTTTTAAACTTTAATGAATCTTTTAAGCTCATCCTTAAAAACACCACCACAATAAAAATATAAAACAATATTCAATGCATTTGTATTTTAAAGAAGTGCTTCAACTGTAGTGCTTGGGGGGGACAAAATATGTGGTGAGAGTTAGGAGTGGAAAGTTATCATATTAACTTGTATTCTTAGCAACTTGCCCAAAACGTTCTTTATTTATATATGCCTTGTTCCTTGCGCTTGACTATTTTTAAGCGCCTCAAAAGATATGTGTTTTTTTTTAAAGTCTCCCTTCCTTCTGTGTTATTAGTAACTTATAAATTATTCTCGGGCAACCAAAAAAAAAAAGAAGTTTTATTAAACTTTAAATTCTTCATTTTATAGATCAAGGAACCTTCATCATTTTTCATCCAATTAAATAAGTAAACAAACTTTGCGATTGGTTGAGTTTAGAAGATATTCGAGTTGTATTATTACAACTCTAAGGTTAAAAAAGAGGGATTGCCTTTAATGAAAAAATAACAGAATGGTCCAGCTGTAACAGGGGTCACACCAAAAAAAAAATGTATATAGCTTTAAATTTAGTAATTTAAGATTAACCACTTGCAGTTTATTAGTTACAACCCATGCTAAATATTTTATTCGTAGCAGTAAATATATAAATTCAACTTTTTTGAGTGAAAAAACTAATATCTAACAAACTTGGCTGTGGTACAAAAAGCTGGTGAAAGTAGAGTCAAGAGTCCTAAGTGTTTCATATATTCTGAAAAATGATAAAACCTCTGTTTACTAGTTTAATTTTATACATACCATCTTTATTAGTTTAACCAGAAAAAGTGTTATGTAATATTTAAAACGTGATAATGTATAACATTTACGACTTGATACCGCTTTTACAAAGTTTAAGAAGGAATTGGGGAGCAATGAGCTTTAGCAAGATGACAAAATAAATCCATTCACGCCACAACTACCTTTCGCAAAACCTTCAAGCATTTTAGTTCACCCGATAACGGGTATCACTGCTGTTACAAAAAATCTAGGCAAAATACTTTAAAGACGGGTTGCAATTGTTGCATGCTCGAAATGAACGCCAACGCGTACTTGTTAGTCGCACACAGGCACGGTGCATGAAAAAAATATTAGATACACCGCATGAGCTCTTAATTTTTAACCTACACTAACTAATAATTCTGGATAGTCCATTAAATTTTATACCAATTTATCTATATTAAATTACTATATTTTCTTTAATACATCCATTCGTTAAAAAATTTGTTAGACTAGATTTACAATTCTTATAACTTTTGTAAATTTTTAACCCCTCTTTAAGGCTGATATATTGGGGTGTTGTTTACCATTACAAATTATTTCCTATATATACGTATATTTAATGATTTCTCTAGCTTAGCGACGCTACCAAACGCAAGATGCAGGTCACTGGAAAATTACACCATGTGCAGAAAATAAGAACTCCGCGCTGTTCCATTCTAACTATAGCTGATATAGAATATTGTACTGGGCGTTCGCGAAATTACATACTTTCTTAACTTATATGTCAGCAATAAATAAGCAATTGTTTAAAAATATAAAGAAAGAACGAAACAAAGCTAGTGAACACTGTTAATAAAAGTGTAGACCCTGCTCCATCCTAATAAGCAGGAACGATATTACTTACGGTCGCTGGTACAACTACTATAGGTATCTTCAATCCTGGATGGTTTTCTTGTCGAGCTTTCTAAATATTAATAATTATATTAATGATAATAATTAATTATTAAATAATATGATGATTTCTATTAATAATAATACAAATACCCCAAACGGAAGTAAGCGCTTCAAATTCACCATCGACCAGCAAAAACACAATTTCACGGTTTTTGATTAACTTCAGCTATTTACTGAGAGTTTTTTGGCCTTACGCGATTGGTTTCTAATCGAGCCCCGACTTGAATGTGTATTTTTGGTGAATTTACTGTTGATAAATATAGTACTCTAAAGGTTTCTTTTAAAGATGTATTATAAAAAGAAAAATAATGGAAACTTACCTAAAAGTCCCCATTTGTCAACACTCATAAAGTCTAGATTTAAAAGTTCCTCGCTTACAAAACCGCAAAAGCCTTAAAAAGGAGTAAATATTACACTATAGTTTTTAATGCTTTTAATATTTATGATAAACACTTTTACTTATTTATTTACTAGTTTTTTATATTTATTTGTATATACCCTTTGGGCTCATATTTACTACCTTATATTACTATATTTTATTTACTTATTACTACAATTTGTATTTACTTCTATATATTTATTTTTAATATAAAAAAAATTACTATAGTCAGCTATTGTTTACTTTACTTATATGTTTATAATTTCAGATAATACAAACTTTAATAGTTCCTTCTTTTACCCCCCAGTATTTTTAATAGTTGTTTCCTTAAAAAAGTATGTCACTATTATTATTTTACTTATATATACTGTTTACTTGTTCATTTATCTTAACTTTATAAAGTTCAGTTTATTCTAGTATTTATTATTAATTTTTTTGTCATTAAATAATAATACATATTAATATATTTATAATACTTATTAAACTATAATTATCTTGTATACAACAGTTTATGTATAGATATTCTTATAAAATTCACTGCTTATACTTATTTTTTTTCTTCGTTTAATATTATTATAAGTATAATTGACTTAGTGAATTTTTTTAAGAACAAGCATATAATTATAATGAATACAGCTGTTTTCCTCATTTATATATTCCATCATTTTTTTTCTTTGTTAGAGATTTAATATAAATATACCCAATAATTATAAAATAATAATAATTATTTTTAGTATTATTTTGTTAATTATTATTATTAAAATTAGTATTACATCTTATTACTTTTTCTTGAAAGTTATTTTATTTATTCTTCATAATATAACGTTGAGGTATTAGTCATACTGTTATTATTTTTTATTACTATTATATTTTGATAGTTTCTTATGTTTCTTTAAAATTATAATTATATCATTTATCATTATTAATTATAGTTTTTTTTGTCGTCCTTCCTTATTCTTTATAAATTTATTTTTTGAAATTACTCTTTTCTTCGTAATATTATTTAATTTTTAACTCTTTATTTATATATTTACTCTAAATTATTATTACGACTTTCAATGCTTTGTGATATTCTTATTGTTCTTTTATTCATTGCAATTATCGGAAGTCACGAAACATTTGATAAATAACTTTTATTATTTATAATGACTTTTATAAGATAATTATTACTTTTAAATATTTTAATTAATATTATAAATCTCAATACTTTCATATATATAGTTTATACTATTTTTTACTTTTCTCTATTAATATTACTAAACCTTGAGAATTTTTACATGAATTATTTAATATCGTTGTTATTCTTCAGCTTAATATTTTTATTTATTTACGTACTTTTCCTTTTTTTTTTTTTCTTAACTTATAATTATTTAATATTTATTTAAAAACTACACTTCTTTAAATATTTAATCCTTTTGAACTCCATAAGTAGTATAGCCAAGATTTGATGCTAAGCGAACTGTTGCCCTTACAGCTGATGTTAAAATAATAATAATATAAAATATAGAATAATATTCAATTATATACTTTTTCATAACAATAGTGATGTAAATTAAATAAACGAAATTAGATATATTATAAAAGATTTATGAAGCTTAATAATAATAATAATTCAAAATCTGTTCATTCCAGCAGCGGGAGCACTAACGCAGATAATAGCACTGCATTTATCCTTTCTTTTATTTAGTAGTTTTTTATTAAAAGTTAATATATATTTAACATTTATATTAATAAGAAAGGAACTGTAAACAAAAGCTATTATATTAGAATAATAATACAAGTATTACTAATGCAATGCATTTATTCATTTATTTATTTTATAATTAAATAAAAAAAACTTTTATATTATAATAATTCATGTATAATTTATTAACAACAATTTACCTTTATAATATTTTTAATACAACAAAAGTAAAGATTTCTAAAGGTAAATATAAAAAATTACTTAAAATAAAAATATAGAGATTATTTTGAAAAGTTTTTTACTTTCAATGCTTATTCTATAAAACATATTAATTAAAAATGCTATTTTTTTTCTTTTTTACCTTCATTCACTTTACAAAATAGATAATATACTAACATAGTTATGTATACCTTTTTAAAAGTTTTGTGCCATTTTTAGGATTGGAGCGGATGACTGCTATTTGGGTAAAAAGGGTTGCAAAAAAGGTAAATCGATCTCCTATTTACTAGGTCAATAAAAGTTTCGCACAAACCGAGATGCGCCAGTAAACATCATGGAAAGGGGTTTTTTTACAGGAACTGAATTCTGTTCTTATGCAAACCGCACAATGGGATGGTGCTGCAGAGGGTGACTCATTAAAGACATCACTATAAACTGACTTCCTTTGAATACAAAAATTATAAGGCAAAAGTTAAATTTCTTCTAAATTAATCTTCTGTTATTTACCTTACATTGCCTGTTGTCATTAAGATATGCTTATAGTATTTGTAAATTTATTAAAAAAAAAAAGTTAAATATTGCTAAGACCAACTGTACGTAAGAAGTGCACGTTTTATAAGTCTAATACCGCCAAATATACATATTATACCAACTACTTAAGAAAGGCAGTACTAAATATAACCTCCTTTAGCCGGAACCAGTAGTTCACCTTTATTTTTATAAAAGACTAAAACACACCCTCCAAACTCATCTATTATAACTACGTTAAAGACTTAGTTATATTCCCCATTAGGAAAGCTAACTTTGAAGCAAGACTCTTCAAAAAAAAATATTATTTTTCTTTGTAATTAGATATTCATATCTGTAACGAAAGCTCTGCCCGCTACAACTGTAAATTACTAAATTACTTTATGGTATACTTATCATTTTTTCGTTCTCTTGGAGTATAATATAAGTCACCTCCCGCCGCTTATGTTGTAAAAAGAAGTTAATATAACAGTAAATGTGAATTAATAGTAGCGCATTAGATGAGCCATAAGTTTTAACCACTAATAGAAAATTTTTTTTTTCTGTTCTGCTTTTAACCAGTACTCAAGGTAAAAGGTCCCAAAAAGTTTATATTAAAAAATATAATATATCAGTTAGAACGAATATATAGTAGTAAATTAAAGAAATCAAAAAACAAAAATCCTAAAACAAAATAAAATAAATTTCCTGTCTTTCTGCTACCTTGTTAGCAAGGTCTAGAAGGGTATAAAATTTTACGACATTAAAAACCACAAAAAAAATATAATTTGTGACTAGGTATTTAAATTATCGGTGAAGCCAAAAGTATAACAATTTCCTTTGAGCACTATCCAGCTGAAAGAGGAAAAACGCTCTCTAATCTTTATCTATGTAATTATAATACTAAAATTCCAAAACCCAGGCTCCATATTATGGTGTCCTAGTGGGTTGTATAATCTAATTTCCATTTTATGTACGTCGTTAGTAAGTTTTGAGCAGTCTTTAATGTATTTTTGACGGTATAATTTAAAACTAAATTATAAATTGTTTATACTAAATCATTTTTTTAAGTAAAGAATTATAAACAAACTTCTCTAACCTTTACCCACGAAATTAGATTTTTGTTTCTTCAGTCCCGTTGACTAAGGCAACGATTGTAATTTATAAACTTCTAAAAAGGTAGATCGCGGGCCCTTTTTCCATTATACTTCCTAAACTTAGTCACTACTTTTATAATGCAGCACACAGGAAAAGAGGAGTCAAAAAGCGCAGACAGTACAAAGACACCCCTTACTTTAATTTTTATTTATTGTTCTGACATAATGGTCATTATATATATTATAACTTAAAAACTTCTTTAACCTACATTTCTTCATAACAAAGAGAGTTGAGGGAAGAAAGGCTGTCCGGTCATCAAGATATTTGGTATCGTTTCATAAAGTTAAAACTTTTGCCAGCCTTATAGATGCGCTAAAGGTTATTTACTATTCGTTTCATGAGGGTATACCTAGATAGTTTAGATTGGTAATATTTTTATAAACTGGGAAGGGGTACTTAAATAGTTGTTAAGGAATTACCAGGATATTTTATCGCATACAGATTTTAAGGCTGTTCTTCAAAAGTATGCTAAAGTTGCAACTGAGTGTCTGCCCCTGGGAAGCAAAGCAGTTGGATTACACCACAGATGGGTGATGCATAATTAGCTTTATATATAAAAAAACTAAGAAATTATTCTACAAAAGTTTGAAAAATAGATACTTATGTTCATTTATATGAAAAAACGTTGTGTCGGTAAAATAATATAGAGATTAAATTTCACTACAGAATTTGGCACTATAACTCTACCTTATCAATGCCTATACATAGTACATAAACCAGCTGGACCACGCTGTTAATAGTATTTCTTTAATATTTCTTTAATAGCAACTTACTTTAGTTAGTTTAGAGAGTTGTAAATAAAACATTCACAAACTTTTACTATCATTAGACATTTAGGGGCCCGATATTCTTGTCATTATCATAAGCTTCGATCATTTACTTTGGCATCAACGAGATTTATAAGAAATATGCCAAAAGATATAGCCGGTTACCATATTTGTAAACCAATCTGGGCTTGATAGGGACCGTTTCGGAAAACTGCAAATATTCCCAGGTAGAAGGGAACGTAAATAAAATAATAACTTGCGTAAAAAAAATTTGTTATTAGCTAAAATATCTATAAATTTTTCAAATTATATGAAAATCAGGTTAATGTGGCTAAATAAGTCCTCACGCACTACGCTAAGTAATTTTTCAGTTTGTGTAGTTAAATAAAATCCGTACCAACCGAGGATTTTGTTTGTTCACGCACTAATCTAGGTATTCTTTTAGGCTTTTTTAATTTTTATAATTGGTACATCTTTTAAACCATGATTTTTCACTCGCATTTTTAAGTTGCCCGATTATCTATTGCGCATACACTATAATCTATGCGTACATATCCATAGATTTTTCCAATGTCAATAAGGAAACACTTAGTTTAGGAGAAGAAGGTAGCCAGGTATTCATTTCTCCTAACTATAAGTTAACAGCATTTATAATATTCTTCATCTGCTAATAAAACTTAATTGGCACGAAAAATATTTTTCTTGTTGCTATCTTCAAAAACAGATTGTTGTTAGCCATATAAAAAAGAAATTACAATATTTGAAACATGATATCATTTTATTTTTAGGTGTTGCCTCCAGTTTAAGCTAGAAGACCCTCGAACTAATAAATAGAGTGGAATAATAATTTTAGCAAAATAAAAGATCAGTTTTAATAAACTCACAAGATATAAGCGAGTAGACAAGGGCGGTCTAAAGTAAAGCTGGAGCATTCTAATATAATGTAAAGTTATAATATCCTTTATGTATTTCCATGCGCATGGTAATAAAAAAACTAAAGGACTACCTTAAGAAGTTAACGATTTTCATACCGAAGCTAACTTGCATAAGACTAATTAACCTACTTAAACTAACCAGTGTCCTTTCAAAAAAAATCGAAGCCATAGTGTCTCAACTAAAGTTTACTCTATCATTTTTCTATGGATATAATAAGTCTTCGGCTTAAACAATTGTATTTTTGTAAAACATTTGCTTACTTTTCTAAATAATAGTCCTGGTTGTTGCAGAACGAAAGTTATCGATTTTAAAATTAAAAAAAAAACGCTTTGTTACGTGGGGTTACCATACACCTTCAATAGAGTCAACGGACATTAAAAATGGAGCAAATTGCTTTTTAGTTATTTTCTGGTCAGTAGCAGGTATAAATATGAAGAGAGGTAGAAATGGCTCTTTTCTTTAATGTGGCTTGCTTTAGATCTCGGGACTGATGTGTTTTTATTTCCTAGAGCTTTCCCTTCTCGTTTTATTAGTGGATGTTTCGTCTCCCCAGGGTTGCGTAAAAACTAGGAGAGAAAAAGAATTGTAAGAGTGTAGTGAATATAGACATGCTTTTCAGCTTGGGAGGTTTTTCGTAAGCTATTATGAGCTTAGGAAGAAAAAAAAAGTGAAATAAGCTATTTGGATTTACGTGCAACGATTGCATGCATTAAAAAAGTTTTATAAAACAAATAGGAATTGTGCCTTCTGTTGCAGATATTTATTCAAGTACTGTACTTTCCGAATCTAGCATTTTTATTAAAGTTATTCAATAGAACGAAAATAACAAAGCTAAAAGAAAAAAAGTTTTTTTTTGTATTATGAGAAAAAAAGATAACTAGAGCTCGCGCTATTAAAACTTTTAAAAAGAAAAGATAAAATAAAGTAGATTAAATAATTGCTACTTCACAGAAAAGCAAAGTTACTAGTACACTTGAATTTCTTATTTTTAACTTATTGATAGCGTGTAAACTAAAAAAAAGGTAATTAACTTTAACGAATATACAAAGAATTGTCATATAAAGAAAAAACCAAAGGGAACAGGCTAGAATTGGCTAAATTAATAATAAAAAAATTACTATACCCAAAACCAGCACATCAGCCCATAAACGGTTTATAATAAATTAATTTACCCAAAACTAGCACAAGTAAGAAAAAAATTTTATAGGAATTTAAAAAAATTAACTGAAACAGAAAAATTAATGACTCTCTTTGCTAAATAAATATATTTAAAAAACTTGAGCTATCAAAACTTTGTGGAAGAAAACAAGCTATAATGCTGTTAATGAAGATTGTGTTATTAATTTTTACAAACCACCTTATTAGCATACAAAACTAATCATTTAGTAAATTAACTATTATCAAGAGGAGAGAAAAAACAACCTCAAAAGTTTTAAAAAGAAACTTTCCGTTGTTCATTGTTATTTAAAATAGATAAGTGATTGACAATCAAGTATATTAATCATTACTGTTCATAAAATTAACTTACTAGCAAACATTACGAATTTATAATAAACTATGTAGTAGTAAGCTATTATTAAGCAGTTTGAAATGAAACGCCTTAAAAGTTTTTAAAGAAACTTTTTGTTTCCCATTGTAATATAGAATAATGTAAGGAGACAGTTAAGTATATAAGAAAACTATTACTTTACACATCTAACTTTAAGCACAAATGATTTTATAGAGTTATGTATAGGCAGTGAGGAAAAACGCATCAAAAGTTTAAAAAAGAAACTTTCTTGTTGTTCAAAGCTATTAAACTATACAAAAGTAACTGACAATTATAAAAGTTTGACAGGTTAGTACTTTCTAAATTCATTTATTAGCACACAATGATTTAGACTAATAATTTGGTCTAAAAATCTTATAATTTAGTGTGTAAGCTATTTTTAAGCAGCTTTTCGTTGTTCAATGTTACTTAATTTAAAATACTGTAAGTGCAATTATCAAAGGTAAGAAATCAGTACTTCTATAAATTCAGTAGTTAAAGTTTTTAGTTAATCGCTACTAATAAATAGTGTAAAAGTATGAGTTTCCTTCACACGTTTTCATTAATTTTTATAACTATTTATGTATTTTTATAAAATAATACTAAGTGGTTATAATTGAAGTAATCTAGGTAATGTTACACTGTTATTTAATAAATATAGTGTAAAAAATTTAACTCAAACTTGAGTTTGTATTTACCTTTTACTTTACAAATTTTATTTCTGTTTTTATTATATAAATAATACTAAAAAACTTTTTTTTTTTAAGTATTTTCATTAATAATTATTATAATATTATATATGTTAGTATAAAAGAAAGTAATGAGATTTATCTTGTGTACAAATTTATTCTTATAAATTCTTTATGACAATTTATTTTATATGAATTTAAATTTAAATAACAAAAAAGGTCTTTTTTTTAAAGTAATTTTTTTAATAGCTATACATTAATAAATATTTATAAAAGAAATAAATTAAATTCACAAGTTTGCGTTTACCAATCTTTATCATTAATAAATTGTAATTATATAATAATACTAAAAATCTTTTTTTTTGTTTTTTTTTGAAAGTTATATTTTCAATATAATATTGATAAATAGTACACATGAAAAAAACTAGATTCCCCTGTGTACTTTTTGGTTTGTTATATACAATCTTATTGATTACTGAATTTATAAAATTTTATTAATTAATAAATTATGTTACATAAGAACTAAACTAAATTCATCTCAAATTTATTTCTACTCATTATTTTTACTCATTCTAATTATTTAATATGTAAGTTATTACTATAAAATAATGCTAATTTAATAAATATTTTAATCAATAGTTATTATAACATTAATAAATATTAAGAAAGAAGAATGTTAGACGTAAATTTTCTGTTTCATTTTTAAGCTTAATATACTTGATTAAATTTTTTTACAAAATAATACTAAAAGTTTTTTTATTTAAAACTTTTTATTAATCACTATTAAAAGAGTGTATCATAAAAAAAATGAAAGTTTCGCCAAATTTAATTATTATTATATGCAATTTTCTCCTGAATAATACATATTTCTAATTTTAAAACTTTAATATTAAGAATAAATATTGTTTATAAAAATAATAGTAAAGCATTTGTAATTTTTATTTAGATTTTTGGTGGAATGAAATATTGTTGAATAATTTACAACGATGCTAGTGTGTTGAATATTCTTTTTGTGGTTTGCGAAATTAAGCACCTTTTTACCAATCCATAGCAAATCCTTATAGATATTTCACTGATTATAACGATGCCGTAGCGTAATGTGTTTTATTAAACCCAATGCGTTTCATGTTTACAAATGAGTTTAACAGAAAGAAAGTAACCATAGAATTCAGGTAATAAATAGTCGAAACAAGTTCACAGTTTACCTTTTATAAATTAACTCATTCGCTGTATAATGAAGTTAAAATTTGTTAAATTAGCAGTAATTTAATGTTAGTACTATGTGCCTATAAAAATATTGTTATTCTCCTGAATAGCTAGGCATTCTTTTGTACTGCGTTGTATGGCTTTTATTACGATGAACCCAAACAAATGTTTTTTTTTGGAACAGATACAACGAAAAGGTTGATACTTTTCCCCAAATATAATGCATTGATCCTGGCCAAATTAGTTGTTATTCTGTATAGAATTTAGCTAAGTGACAATTCCCACCTTTGGGGGGCCTTTAAGTTAAAAAGATATTTATATAAATAAAAAACGTACAACAGTAAGCCAAACTTTATTTGTAAAGGTTACTATAAATAATGCTTCCTTACTGAAAGTGAATAGTTATTTATAAAAATTTTATGAATTAGTAGAAGGCTACAATTTTACTATATATCTCTGTTCTATAGCACGAGTGTGTGGTTAAAGCGCCAATGAATTTTTTATAAGATTCAAAATATGAAATTTGAGATGTACTCCCCAAAAATAAAATAGCGCTGTCGAACGTGATAATTATCAGCATTGTTTTTCTATAAAGAAAAAAATTCATCATTACTTAAGCCTTTTTTTCTTTGAGATTATATTTACTAAGAAAATTTTATAAATTTTAAGTATAGAATAAACTTTACTATTTAATTTAATGAAGACTTCTTACCGGTCATATTAAAACGCTTTATTACAAAAAAATATTTCCACTTAAAATAAGGCAGAAAAGGAGCACTATTTCATGACCTATATGAGAGTAACACGAGAGGGACTGCGCTTATTATTTTTGTATTGCAGAAGGAACCAAAAACCTTCCTTTTACCTGTTCTGCTTTTGCTGTACGTTCTGGGAAGGCCCCAAGCTCTCAAAGATTTCTCCCCAAAAGAAAGCACTTAGCAGTTATACCGTATTTGTTAAGGTGTGCCATGCATTAAGTACTGAATTATCTTAAAGAAATAGTTGAGCATAAAGTTAAACTTTTGAAAGTCTTTAGGCGGGCAATTAGTACCATCAAAATTTCAAATGAAGTTACTAGGTAAATATATTTTTTTTTTTTCAAGTTTGCTAACATGCTTAAGAATAATAGTTTTGTATTAGGCCAAAACGTTTTTAAGTAGGGCATATATACATGCTTCTTTACTTAATTATTATTATTAATATAATTTATTAAACATTTATTATACAAGGAATATATCCAATTGCAACCTAAGCTGTGTGACTATGAACATGTAGCAGCCCTATTAATCTAAAAAATTGTAAGAGTTACTCCACTATCATTATGAAATGATGCGTTATTATAAAATAAAACGATCTCTCATTCAACCACTCGGATAGAATTATGCTTTCTACATTGGAGGGGCTTCACTTCTTGACTTTTATATACGTTTATAATAAACATATTGATGGTTTTTAAATATCTACTATGCAAAGTTAGTATGGTAAAACTGTTTTTATGCAATTATTTTAGCTAAATTCAGGTAGATAAAAATTTAAATTATTGAGGTCTATGAACGTTATAACAAATAAGTATGTTTTCTATAACAGTTTACATCGATCTATTCTTTAAGACATAATATCTCATTAACTTTGGTCCCTTCAGTTTTTTTCTTAAACTTGAGACAAATGATACTGAAAATGCGTTCAAGTTATTAAATTATATTTTAAATTAGTAATATACTCTAAATAAGCTTGTAGAGTTTTTGTAAATGCTGAACTATCCTATCTGCTTTAAGGCTTATAATTATTATAACACTACGAAGAGTATAGCGAAACTGGAACTAAAAGTAATAATTGTTATATATTGTTTTACATTCTTACAACAGAAACTAAATAAACTTCGATCAACATTATCTTTTATTAGTGCGAAAATTTAGTATTTTTTTGGATGTAAAAAATCCTTATATATTATATTACCCCGATTTCTTATACTCATGAAAGTAAAGCATGTGCCTTCATGCTTACTATTATAAAATTTTATTTTAAAACCTTTAAATTAGTAATTATATTGACTTTTACAAGAAAATGAGATTAATTATGTTAGCACCCAAACTTTTTCGAGTCTCTCTAGCTTGTTAGCGTTGTAAGTTTTTCTTTTTTACATTAACTGGTTAGTAATTACTTTTAGAAATATTCTTTTTCGTTGTATATATTACTTTTAAAGTTGATATTAGAAAATAAAACTTTGGATTGTAGAAGATTTCTTTATTTTACTTCCTTATATATATGTGAATTTTTTAATATGTGTATTCATTAAATAAAAATAAGCTACTCCAAAATTTATTTTTTGTAGTTAAAATAAAAAATAAAACTTGAAGTCTTTACGGATAAGTGTACTGCTCCAGGGACGCCTAAATTATTAAATTAACAAGAGTTCTGATATTAATAAGCTTCATGAGGCCATTTAGTATATTTTAAAATATTTTTTATAATTTTTCTACATTAAAGTTTGTTATAAATAGAGATGCACACATATAGAGAATCTTTTATATTGAAAATGTTCTGGAATATATTAAGCACATGAGGTGGTTTACAGCATAATTTTTTCAGTTACACTGCTACGAGGATTAAAGTATGCCAATGAAAAAAGTGAGACGTAGTGTTATGTATTTTAATAATTTTTTCATCTTTAACGCGGCACTTCATAATACTGTTTACCGTAATGGTTACTTATTACTTACTCGCTTCATCCTGCACTTTTACTTCGACTTGGCAAATAGGCTTTAAGATTTATATATCAATAAAAAGGGTTGACAAGTGTGTTGAAACAAGCATTTATAGTTTCAGACTGCTCTTCAAACTTATGAAAATTAACTGTCATTTTACACCACAGTTTTAGAATATTGTACTTAAAAGGGGATAGGGCGTTTTGAAAAACATTCGTGTCATGAAAAACAATTTTTATCAAATACAACATTATTTAAACAGTGCTACAGTAGACAAAAGGTTTTGTTAACTTAAACACAATTTTTTTTTTTGGAAACCAACTATATTTCTTTAAGGGATTATTAAAAGAGTAATATTTTCATAATTCACTTTAAACACTTTTATTAGAAAATTGTTCACTAGCCGTGGCCGTTCTGTTAGCTCTCTTTGGGCGTTTCTCTCCATTTTAGTATTATAGTAAAAGTTATTTCTTTATATTTATAAACCTTTGTTTCTTGCTTGTTAACATATAAGTAAAAAAAGCACATAATTTTGCGAAGATCAAGTAAAATTATTTATATAAGCTATAGTTAGCGTGGAGCAGCGAGAACTTCTGCTATTCTGAACATGGTGTTATTTCCAGGGTCCGGCGTCTTGCATTTAATAGCGTCGCCAAGCTAGACAAATAATTGAAGACATGTATAGAGCAACTAAGTTCCTAACTGATTAATGATAAAATACACTTTGGTCACGAAATTGGACAGTGGTGCGCTCATTGCTTAACAAGGATTATAATATTAATCGGTAAACAAAGCTCTAAGGTTTTAGCTTAAAGGAGGGATTTGAAATAAGTATCGAGAATTGTAAACCTAGAGGAAACAAATTTTAGTAAATGGGTGTATTAAAAAAAAAATTAAGTTAGGGGAGAGATATATAAACTAAAGTAGTCGTCAGACGAGGAAAGTTTGGAGATTGGAAACTCTGCAGGTACAAGCTGCCTATAGAAAATGAGTTTAAAGTGGATATCCGAGCGATTTTCGCAGAAATGGATACAGAAACTGTAAAGGCGGTTCTTATGTTTTAACGGTTCGACCCGTCTGAAGTAATTAAATGCGCTCCTTGAAATGGAAAGACAACCCCTACCTCTACTCGTCAAGGCGTATTAAATGCGAAGCAAGAGCTAAAATTTGAAAAGTATTGAGTATATTGCCGTGTCGGTTGAACCCCTAAAAAGAAGCGGGAGGACTGGCCAGTGCTATAGATGCCAACTATTTGGACATACAGAATCATACTGTAAGTCAAGCTACAAATGCGTTAAATGCAATGACCCTCAAGGGTTGGCGTCCTGCACTAAAAGCGAAAATTAAAAGCCTACCTGCCCTAATTGCCCAGAAAAGCATGTTTCAAATTGTAGAAGATGCAGAACTACCAGAAATATGCACTTTTGAGAAAAATTCATAACAATTTTTCAACTAAAGCTTCCAAAACCCTTAAAGTTTTTCATCAAAGAAAATATAAGCTATGCACAGCGTACTAAACAGAACTATAACCTGAATCAACTAATGCAGTCCCTTAAACGACCTAAGGAATAAGTTTTTAGCAACACTTAACCAATGCGATCAGCTATCACTAGCAAAGGTCATTAAGGAGTTAATTTAGAAATGAAATAATTTTTAGATTATCTAAATGGAGTCACTTCAGAAACTTATTGCCAGAATGAACCTGGACAAAATTTTACATCTGGTACACATCGGAAGGAAGGTAACTGATTTAAGGTACCTAACTATTCTGTTCACAAATGCGACTGGAAAGATGCTGGAGGATCAGACCTGACTATCTTTACTGGAAGAAACATTACCCACCCAGCCCTCTATTGTATAGAGGTAACTTTAGATGTGTCTGCGTAAATATAGAGCTCTGTTACATTGGAATAGTCAGTATGACTGCTACTTACAAATCTTTCGACAAGGTTATGCCTAAAATTGAGGGGGTTTTAATATCCGGAGAGTTAAAATTTAAAAACCCTTTGTGGAAAAGAAGGCGGAGGAGTGACAATGAAATAAGGTTTTCCGAAATAGCCGGCAAAAAAATTTAATAGTTATTGGTCCAAAATCGCCACAGTAACACTAATTATTTAAGTACCTGTCCTCGTCAATATGCTAGTTGTACTCTCTCCTGATCCTAATCCCATCCTCATAGAGATGGGAGATTAGTCGGTCTCGGCAACTTGGGTTAAAAAGGTAACCAGTTATACCCACAGTTCTGGAATATTTAGACAAAAGCATAGTCATCATGCAGCACTTCATTGGCAAAGAACTTGATTTAGACACAGCTGTTGTGCCAATGGAAGGAGCTATAAAGGTAAACTATAGTAGGCCCACAAAAAACCATCAATATAACCTACTAGGCCATATTAGATCTCAAATTAAAAGAAGGCAAAAACAAGAGGTCTGAACTCTTGTTTCTAAGCGACAGAAAGCTTTACAAAAAGATCAGTTTTTGAGGTTAAGGAGAAATTAAAAGCTTGTTTTCTTAAAAGCTAGCAAAAAATATAGTCTTTTGGGTCAGATAATAATTCTTTAAGTAAATTAACAAGAATTATCCAATCTACGGAGGCTAGAGGCATAACACCACACATTCATGGTGTGGAAGCCTCAGCTACCACGTCCTCCGAAATAGTAGAGGTATTTGCTGTCGCCCTGGAAGCCCACTCACATATATTAGAATCCGCATAGCTTTAAGCATGTGTCCACCATGTCTACTTCTTACCTTTTAGGACCTAACATATGTAACAAGGTTAAGCTTCCACCAGTGCGGAACTTAAAACTATTATCCAATCCCTTAATATTAGAAAAGCCTCGAATACCAATAATGCTTAAAAACTTAATTCCACGTGCTATCACTATGATTTTAAGATTAATTAATCAAATATTTACCACAGCCTATTTCCCCAAACAGTAAAAACTGGCTTAAGTGCTTTTTATTCCTAAAACTAGTCCCTCTAACTGTTTTATTAAAGACTATCACCTAATAAGCTTGTTTTTTGCCTAGGAAAGGAGGCAGAAGCGGGGTCCTTTGTAAATTATAAGAATTTGGGAATGGTATGTGCGTCCTGCCTAATGTTCACTTTGGTTTGCGAGTTAAGTACCCTACAATTCACTAGATAATTGAGCTTACGAGAGAAGCTACAAAAGCTTTTTGATAAGACAAAGTAACACGTGTGGTCTTTTAGATATTGAGAAGGCTCCTCGGTAAAATAGGGCACGACTATCTAGCTTCCTTTTTACTTTTCTGTGGTGGTACACCTCATACCTAACGAATAGAACCTTTTCCGTTAGAGTAAGTTCGTTGAAGCCCGCTTTTAGTTAATTAAAGGCTGGTGTTTCACAAGGTTTCTTAGTACCCCCTTTACTTTTTTTCGATCTACATGTGCGACATGCCACAATTGTTGAAAATATAGAAACTAGGCTCAATACGTAGACGACACAGCCTTATAATATAGTTCAAAATCCTCCTGTCTGGTGTTTAAAAGCATACGGTTGCCAGTAATTGAGACATGGTGTTCAACGGGGAGGTTAATAATTAACGAGCCGAAAGGTAGCTTTGTAATTATAACAAAAGGAAGGATACTTACCTAGAGCTCTAGTAAACTGTCAAATCCTCGAAGTGAGATGGTTAGATATCTCAAACTTGTGCGTGGACGAACGACTAAGCTGAACTCCACATCTTTCTAAAGTCGTTTTAAAACCAGAAAAGCTATAGCCGTGTTAAATCCCCTACTATGCAGTAAAAGAAAATTGCATTTAAAAAAAGAGTTTCCATAGCTAAACGCCCGCTGGTCTCTAACCCTGCTGCTTGTGCCTATTTTTTAAGCAATCATATTCATAGACTATAAATACTACAAAAATCGCGTTCTAAAATGGTGGTGGACGCCTCCTTAGTTTGTGCATCACAGCTAACTACATAGTGAGTGTAATCTCAAGCTTATTTAAGTTTATCTAATTAGACAGACTCTAAATTAGACACTATTAGGATAGAAAAACAAAAAGTAACCAGGGTGAAGACGAAAAACATGTCCGAAGACTTTACCTCATGAACACAAAGTGTGCGTGCTGGGTTAGCAATAATAGTTAATTGAGGGTTACGACATGATCGTAACAAGATGACTCAGAAAACTCATACTAATACTAAACCAAACTTAAATTAACTTATTGATAGATTAAGGCCTTATATATTAAAAAAAAAAAAACTAGCTTTGTTTAACGTAATAATGAAATAAACAGTTAATATATTTGATAAGGAAGGCCAATGACGTTATTTGGGTGTAGTTTATAATAGCTAGCTGGCTATTTCTACATAAAAATTTCCAAAAATAATTTAGAATTTATAAATTTATTCGAGAAAAAAGAAGTTATTAAAAGTAAATTATTAAGCTAACAAATATCTTAAAAATAAATTTTTTGGCTATCTCGCCAACTTACGTAAATTTAAAATGATGCCAATGCAAGACTGCTACCCTCATTTGCGCTCATGCCAAGATAGAGTACAGTAGTGTACTTACTGTACCTTGCACAGGTAAGAGTGTGAGTAATGTAACTATGCAGTAATTTTAATATCATACATCCCAAAATATTAACTCTATAGAAAGTATTAGTAAATAAATGCTAGCAAGGAAACGCATAAGAGATTTGAGGAAAACTCAAAAAGCACTTCTATCAAGAATTGTAGGTAAGCTTTTAATTAGTTTAAAGGAAAAGACAACCTTCAATTATTTGCTTTAAACTTAGCACATATTTATTTACTTTAGGTAGCATTGATTGTGATAACTGGTTTGATCAGGCTTTATCGTTACCGATAAGACCTCGTTTAGTCTTGAATGAAAACTATATTCTTCCTGAAATAAGCAGACTCACAACGGAATACATTAACAAGAAGTTTGTTATGTGTAACATAAAATAGATAAAAAATAATAATATTCATAGTACTCGTATAAATAATTTTTTAAATTTTATTTAACGTCGGCTTTTCCTTTAGTTAAATATAAATAATTTGTTTAACTTCAAGATACTACAAATATTTTGAAAACAACGAAGAAGATTCTGTTTCTTCCTTAAGAGCTAATTTTTCGGTTGCTCTTCTTTCAGGAAAAATTTATACAACTTTTAAAGAGCTTTTGGGAAATTTTGAAGTTCCTGTTTGTAAGGAAAAAGATCCCGATCTTCGATGTACTTGCTACTTTACACCAATTATGAGTGCAACTGCTAAAAGCCTACTATTTTATTTTTTTAATTTTTAGTAATTGTTATATAGCTTACCCTTATAAAAAAGTCTGGAACTTCATTATTATACTTATACTTAAATAAGCATCTCAATTTTATTATATAGTAACTGAAAAGCTTTAAAACATGTCTTAACTGCTATCGTTCGCTATTGCTTGTATAAATTTGTTTTTTCTTTCCAGATTCTTATGAAAAGCTGTATCACCCCGTAAAAATAGCTTCAGCAATTTTTGAGAAAGTCGATTCTTGCATAGAAGATTACAAAACTTTTACACCGACAAGAGAGTATTGTTTTTATATATGATTTTATCTAATAAAGATTATAAATATCTCTTCTGCTAAGGACTTTGTAAATATATAAATATTAAGTTATTTTAAGAACTTTATAAATAAAATTAAAATTAGTTTTAATAAATTAATATCAGAGTTTATTTATAATAAACCCTCTCATACAAGCGAAACGCCTTAGAGCGATTGTAACTTAAAAGTTAGAAAGATAGTAAAATCTTCTAAACTATAAAGTTCTTTTGTAAAAGTCTTCACATATTATTGTACGTTTTAAAAAGATTATAACCCCAACATTGGAAGCAGTATGAATTTAAAAAAGTCTCCTAGTTTATAGAAAGGATCTTTGCTTAATTAAGTTTTGTTACATTCGGTCACATTTTAGTTAAAGCAACCTCTCTATTAATTTTTAAGTGGCCTTTTACGTTGTGCAAATTGTTGAAATTTTTTTTTATTTGAGCAGTCACCGCAATAATATTACCCTACTATATAGAAATTAAAAGATAAGTAATAATAGCTACAAGTAGTATACTTCGTTAAATTAAAATCAACTAACACAATATTTAGTATATTTAACTGATAACCAATCTTAATAGCTAATTCTATTTTAAATATTTAATTAATTTTTCCCATTTCTATATTTATGAAAGATCTGAAGAGCGGACAACTGAATTTGGTGAAGTACTTTTTGCTTGCGATCAAGGACGAAGGCACAATTTTTATTACTAATTAAAAAATTCTGTACCATATAAATTTAAGTAAAGCATGTACTAAATTATTTTTTACATCAACGGTTTCAAACAATTATGCATTTGAAGAACAAAAATTCCAAACTTAGAGTTGAATAAAAATATTACAAGTGTCCCACATAGACCAATAAACATTCAAAACTTAATAATATGGCTTTTATTAAGAAAAGAAATTTTACTTTATATTTTTTATAATTAAATTTATGGAGCTTTAAATTTTTATATAAATTTAAATTTAAAAAATTTAGCCTAAAAAAAACAATTGGTTGGGGTGGTAAGGCCTACTATAAAGGGTTTTTGAAATTCGCTATAATTCAGTAGAACTAATTTAAAATTAGATCTATTTACACTAATGATAAAAATAAATAATTAATAATAGGAGTAGCAGATTTGTAATAATATTTAAAAAACGATCTCAAAAAAAGTTTTCATATTTATCGAAAGTGAAACCGGCAGTAAACTGCAACGGATCAGAAAATGATAGAGCTGTAGAATATTCATTTATATTCGGAGCTGTTTTTTATATGCACTTAATTCCCGAATAACGGTGGACTTTTTTATTTTATAATTTGTCAATATTTACTTTTATATATATTATATTCTGTTTGATGTATTGAACACAATAACAGTTTTAATATAATTGATAACATCAACGCTATACTACTACATTAGCCTTAAATATCGTTTACCTTACTATTTAAACCTTTTCCTTACTAAACTTTTATATACAATTTTCATTAGAACAACCATGGAGGACAAGCACGTGATTATTCCGCACTTTAATGAGCAATTTGGCCTTGAAAATTACGAAAAACAGTCTTACTTTGCTATCTTTGACGGCCACGCGGGCGTAGAAGCTGCCAATTTTGCGAAAATTCACCTTCATTTTAACTTAATTCATCACAAATTATTTAAAGACGACGTTGCCTCCGCTTTAGTAGAGGCTTTTGCCCAGACAGACAAAATGTTTCTAGAGAACTCCGCTATCGAAGTCAATATGTTATTTTTAATTGTTTTTACATTCAAGTTATTTATTATAATTGTTATTTTAACAAAAATTTATTAGAAATAATAAGAATATACTAAAAAACAATGGTTTACTAGAAGGGCTTTGCTTACTGTGAACAAAAAGAGTATACAAAGTATTTCCACATTCAAACTTTTAAAAAAAAGGGATTTGTAATAAATTTTATTAAAATTTTTGTCTTCAGGAGACGTTTGTATAAAACATAAAAAAAGATTTAAAATTAATTCTCAATTTTTACCTTAAGCGCTTTAAAATAGATAAGTAACATAAAAAATTTTATTAATAAATTTCAATAATTAAATAAAGAAGCATACTATAAAATTTGTTACTACTAAAATTCATAAATTAAAAGAAAAAGAGGACTGTTTCTATCTTAACTTTAATAATATTAATTTTTAAACTAAAAACTATTTTTACAATTACCCTTATCAAATTTATAAAAACAATAAAAACTTTTTATATAAGAAAAAATGTAAACGTACATAGAAAAATAAAACAAGTATATTAGTAAACTTAATATAAGTTTTAGTACTTTTTACGATGTATCACTATTATAAGGTTGAGTAATAAAAACTTTTAATAACAGAATCCATTTATAAAATTTTATAAGGATGCCAAGAAGCCCTTAATTAATTTAATGTTTAATTTTTCTATAGATATTTGTAGTAAGAAGTGACTATGAATAGCTATTAATTATTTTACTAAAAAAGTATGCAAAACTGAATAACATAAATAACTTTTATAAGTAAATTTTCAGTTTTTAAACTTTTTAAAAACATTAATTATTAAATCATAAATATAAAATATAGTATATTTACACGTCAAATTTATAATAGTATTAACCATTATATATTCTCGGGAATATAAATTCTATTTGAAAATACTTTTCATATATGCCAATTACATATAATATATATTCTGCATCTTTATATAAAGCAAAATTACTATTAATAGTAGTAATAAAAGTAGCTAGCAAATATTTAAATAAAATTTTTGAAAAATACAACTGCTCTGCAGTAGCCGAACCACCGCCTATGAGCTAACTTGCTTTTTTAGATGTGGCGTACCTTCCTTTACTTTGTTATTATTATTGTTGTGGTTATTGTAATTATTATTATTACTATTACTATTACTATTACTATTGTAAAAGAACACTACAAGCGGTTGCACGGGAATTGTAATGTTTTTGAGAGGAAGAAAAGTCTATGTCGCATGGCTTGGTGATTCTCAGGCTCTTATTTGTCGAGATGGCTATCCTCTAGAAGATATCTGCAGTCCTCACCGACCAGAGAGAGAGGCACATAATATTATCTTTCTTAAAATATAAAGGATATGATGATTGTAATAATTCTAATGACTTAAGGACGAGAAAAAGCGGATAGAAAAGGAAGGAGGGATTGTCGTGCATTTTGGAGCTTGGCGAGTTAACGGAGTTCTTTCTGTTTCTCGCGCTATAGGCGACTCCCAGTTAAAAAAGTTTATTATAAGTAAAGCAGACGTGTCAAGCATAACACTAGAAGGAAGTATAATCTAACATATTATTCCTATTATTACATAGTAAAACAGCATTACTTAAATGTAGCCTAATCCTTGTTTTTAAAGTTGTTCTTTAGTTTGTAATAACATTTCTTTTGTAAACTAATTATTAGACATAATGCTTTTATTATTTATTGCTTCATACCCCATGAATCTCCTACTAAAATAGTTTGCACTTAACTCAAGATAATACATATATACCCAAAAAGATATATGTATTTATTCCTATAAATTAAAAATACCTTATTTACATTCTCTTGTGCTAAAAGTAAAAATAAAATTTTATAAATTTTATAGATGAGGATTTTGCTGTTCTTGCTTGTGACGGGCTTTGGGATGTAATAAACTCCAACGAAATAATCTCTTTTATTCGGGAATATTTATCGCATCCATCCAACCAATACGTCAATTTGGCGCAAACTCTAGTTGATTATTCCATTAAATTGGGATCGACCGACAACGTGACCCTTATCATTGTTTTTTTTGACAAAGATCCAAGGTAAACTTTTTTATGGTATTATATTATTTTATATTAAATGTAAGTTACTGTAGGCATCGCCATAGAAACCTTTAATATAAATATTATTGTTATAACATTCACATAAAATTTTATTTAAGTAAAAATTTTTTTTATAAAAAATAAAACTTGGTTATATTTAAATTTGTTTTTAACATTTTAACTTTTAAAAAAAGATTATCATTACTAAATTTCATTATACTAATAAATTTTAAATTTAAATTTTTTTGATAAATATACAAAACTTTGTGGGAAAAGAATGCTTTACGAAATTTTTAACTATAAGATATTATCTCTATGTAATTTTATTGTACTAGTAACTCTCAAAGTGAACAACTAAATTTTTATTATTAGTTCAGGACGTTTAAAATCTAAAAAACAATTATATAATACTAATAAATCTTAAAGTGAAATACTAAATTTTTGTAAATTATGAAACTAATTTTGTTGAACAAAAGATAAATCCGTTTGATATAAATTTTTGGAAATATATAATTGGTCACTAACTCCTTATTTGCTCATCGAGAAAACTAAAAAGTGAAGTTTTAAGCTATTTTTCTTTGCTAAGAGTATTCGTTTGTTGCACTCAAGAAATTTTTTTTAATTATTTATACAGTACTACACTTAATCTACATATAAAATGCAGATACAAATAAACAGCTTTATTTGCAATAACTACAGTACACAATAACTAGGGCATATAAAGTAGACAAAAAGGATGTATTTCTTAATCTTATAGTTAAATTTATATTGTTACTTCAGATTTTTAACAAATTTGTATACTACTGAAGCTTGGCAAGAGTCGAGGAGCTTCTGTACTAAGGATCTAACTAAATTATATTTAGTTATACAGCTTACAAAGTATAAAACTAATTCTGTTTGTCTTTTGATTATAAATAGACTTACAAAGATTTAATTGGAATGCAAAGTAAAGTTTTCATATATAAATAATTAGAAAGTTAATTAAACTGCATATACTTAAACATATTATAGTTTCTATTATCATATTTAAAAGTGAGTAGTTATAATAATAGCACATAAGCAATTTTATCTATTTTTAGTAACAAACATTTTTTCCAAAGATGAAGAACAACTATATAAAGTTTATTGTCGAAATTAAGCCCTTAGTCAAGTAACGAGTTATTAAAAATAAAAAATCTCAGAAAGTGAATTTTTTTTGGAAGATAATAAAATTTTGCCTTTTTAGCTCTTGCTTGCCATTTAAATTCGCTGCATTTCCTTTAGACCTCTTTAACAACATATATTTGTAAAATTAAAAGATTATTTTTAGTTTTTTTTAGTTGTATGTTTTTACCCAGTCACGTATTTCTATTTAACTAAAAATTAAGTTTAATCCATTTTTTCTTATCGCTGATTAAATATATAGGCAAACCCTTTTTAAAGACTCAAGAGAGCGAGCTGAGACTGGAAGGCATAATATCAATGAATTAGTTACCACCCAGACCTCAAAATAACAATCTAGAGGGCTACGCTACTTATTCATAATGAAATCCTTAGTTATTAAATTACTACTAAAAACGTAATTTTTAATAAATAAAGCTTAAGATGTGAAAGGAATTGACCTTTAAAAATAAAACTTTATTTTAAAGTATTGAAATAAATTCTACTCTTTAAAGTTAAGACTCAAAGATAAGGTTATATTTAAAGTCGCAAAACTGAAAAGCTTAATACTATTAATACTACCATGATAATATGTGCAAAAGAGTAAATAATATAGAGAAATGAAACACCACGAAAATTTTTACTTCCTTTATATTTATAAGGGCTTACGCTCTATGTTAAACATTTAGCTTTTCCCCATTTAACTCGTAAAATCGAATTTGATCCATCTTTGAAATATATATAAGCGCATAGCCGAGACAAAACTTTAAAGCATATGAATGTCACAGCAACAGATTACTAACTACTTTTATATAACATTATTCCTTTTCTCCTCCATATATAGACGACTCGACATCGGCCTATGTTAGTAACATATTTTTATTTTACAATAATACAGCTTATGAAGGTAACAAAATGGTTTTGGTATTAAATAGTAATGATGTCTATTAAAATATATTAGTAATAAGTTTATATTTTATTATTAGTGAATCTTTTAATTATATTTATAAAATCAGTGAAAGTTAACTCACAGTCTTTAATAAAAAGCGTTCTTATAAACAATTAATGTGCGCAGACCCCTCACTTGAAGAAACTGTATACTGATATTTTTACGAACTTTGGGCTTTCGAGAATATAGTTATAAAAATATTATAGAGGGTCATAATGTAGATGATCGAAAAGCTTTAAGAACTTTATTAATTTATGTGATAAGATGGGACTCTTCCTTTAAGCACCCAAAGTAACCTTAGAGAAGAAATCGAAAATATAGAAAACAATGGTAGCAGCTGTGCGTAAGCTTGCATTATCACAGGGCACCTTCAACGTGTTTACTAAAAATACTGTAAATTTTTTCATGAAAATATAAGGAAGTAGTCTTTTTCTATACCTCGATCAGGGTAAACTAACTGTAAAAAGCATATTAAAATCAATGCAGTTTTAATATTAGGATTTCTCAGGTAATTTAAAAAATGTTATTTAAAATATTCTATTTAATAGGTCAACCACCTACTTAGAGGTTTAATATAAAGACATGCAACTCACCGTTAAAATTAATAACCCATTAATAATCTTAAATTAAACGATTTTTCTCAATTTTATCTTAATTGTGAGTATCTATGTAGAACTAAAAAAAGCCCAAATGAATTTTTTTTATCTTATCTTTATATCTCATTGTCTTTTGTCTTGTTATTCTAACCTTCTTTATGTTGAAAGTCTATTTATTTAAATTATTTATTTTTACTTCGTTTTATATTTCGTTTACGTTTATTTACAATAAAAATTAATAAGCTTTTTTTTTTCCTATAATTAGTACACGTTGTGTACTAACTGGGCCTTTTCTGTTAAAAAAAAAAAAAGTAGTAAACCGGAATGTGTTGTCTTAGTGTTTAATAATTTTTATTGTACTTACATCTGTCACTTGCTATCTAATATCACAAAATTAGTATGGTAAAAATTAAAAAGGGTATAATGAGAGGAACAGGAAGTAAATTAATTTATTAAGCTAACTTAGTGTTTCTTTAAAGTACTTTCGAACTCTGGTCCATTCAATTTAGAAGCATTGAAGATATACAAATAATACAAGGATATCAAGTGACGGGCGATATATAGCTAATCGGGTATTGTCAGCATTGAGGTGGTCACTGGTTAACCTTTTTACTATCAACTTAACAAATTGTGTAGTGTAAAACTGACTAACTTCGTGCATTTTACAGGGGTTTCAGACGAACATTGGTTAAGAGTTCTCATAAGCCAAGATTATAACTAACCGATGTAAGCGTAATCAAAAATACAAACTCTGGATTAAAAAAAAAAGATAAGCAAAAAATATTAAAAGACACTTATTGGTAAAACTTAACTCTGAATACAAATACAGAACAATCAAGAGTTGAAACAGATTAATCATGAACTAAAGTAAGGCGGCGCTTTACATAAAGAAAAACTTTTCACCAGGTAAGAGGCTTGCTATAAAATAATTCTAGCGATATAAGTTTTGGTGCCGGCTAACTTAATTTAAAGTACAGATTCTTCTAGGCTATAACAGTAGCTGCTGTTACCTACAAATTCTATTTCAACATAAAAATTTTGAGCAATAATTTTGGGATACCTGCAGTCTCTTTTAAACGGTTCTGTGCTAAGTAAGCTAAAGTTATTACAACCTTAAAAGTTAACTTTCTCTCCCTTTTGCGTTATTAATACTATTTCATACATTGATCGTGTGCCAAAAATTGTAGTCTAATACAAGCTTAAAGTGCAAAAACAATTTAATTGCTTTCTTTCTTAATTTTACTTGAGAGGAGTCCACTTTATTTTGGTTAACAAGTTACTTGCCTTCCATTAATAGGGTTAATTAATACCAAACCCTCAAGGGAAGTTTTCTATTAATACGGGAGGAAAAAATATGATTATTTTTATTAATTAAGGCAGTTAGAAACAAAAATGACAATTATATGGGACGTACTTTTATGCTAAATATCTAGTATAATAAAGGTTCATGTTGCTCCGTTTAGTGAAGCTATGCAGTTTTTAATAATAGAAAAGTTAATTTCCCAGTCAAATCAAAACATCAAAGTTTTAATTACATCTTTATTATTAAAATACACATATATATACCTTTTAATAAGATTTTTTTTGGTGAAGTACCATTTCACTATACTTCGCTTTTTTATTTAAACTTTTTTTTGGTTATTTGCCAACTTTTTACACTTCAAGTAAGTGTAATATGTAATACTAAATATCAAAAAGTTAGATTAGTGGAATTTGGGTTATTAAAGAGAAGTAAGTTCTTGCTCTTAGCATTTTCGAAAGTAAGCAGATAATTTTAGCGTAATGACCTTGATATTTTAAGGTTCCAACCCTTAGTTGTGGCAGAAAGTGTAACAATAAATAATTCTACATTTGTTTATAACTTCTTGCTAACAATTACAAATGTTATGGGAGTGCTATTTTAAGTTATTTTTTATTTTGTTAGTAACGAACTAAAGGTTACTTATTTATAGAACTAGTAAATATCGTTCTCCTTTGTAACAGTGAGGGGAGCCTTACAACGTTTATAATAATTCAAAATGTCCATATCTTTCTTTTTTTTTTTTTTTAGCAAATTTCACCTAAAATAGACATATTTCAATAAAAATTATTATACATAACCCAATTGGGTTAGTTACTATGAAATAGTTTACCACTCTTTTTTAAATTTATTATTGTTGATAGTGTCAGTTTTTAAACTAACACATATCCTTCCACAAATGGATAACCACATTTTTTAATAAGTGAAGTGTACTCTACTATTACTCTATTATACTATTAAAAATTTAGTTTTTTTGTTTAATTTATTTATACAAAAGTTTTTTTTTATTGGTTTTAAAAAGTCGATTAGCAAACACAGAGGCTAATTATTGGGTTATGGATCACATTAAAATATTTAAATTTTTTTTGAATATTTTTTAAAAAGTTTTTTTTGTTTTTGCTCAAAAAGAAATATTTAGTTTCATGGTACTCTCCTTGTAACTTTTACATTACGTAATAGTACTCTATTTCCACTTGTCAAAGCCCTTAAATAAGTAGCCCTGCTAATGTTTTTCGTTACTTCGTTGCAGGTGTGAAGCATTACTTCTGTACATTTTTTTAGAAATGTCCACGTCTATCAAGTTATTAGAGTTTGTATATACGAGGACTGTCCGGCGATAAATTAGCATCGTCTAGAAGGGGTTTATCACAAAAAGAGAAACTTGGATTGTACGTGTACATACATAATGTTAACAACTGATGTGTCAAATTTTATTAGGATTGATGTAATAGTTATTGAGCAAAAGTCAAATAAACACCAGCGAAACCTTGCCATTTTGGAAAGTTGAGTAGGGTGTTGTGATAAAGTAGCTTATAAAAAAAGGGTAAATGTGCCAAAGAAATCTACGAGGAATTATAGGCCACTCACCCATAATGTGGTTTGTAATATGCAATAGGCAAGAGGTGGACTCGGTTGTTTAAAGACTAGAGTCAATTTAAACACCCTTACAGTATTTACTTTTTCCAAAAAAAAAGTATTTTTTTAAAACAATCAGTTCATGAGTAAAAACTTAAAGGCTTTTTGGATCCATTTTAAAAAGGTTTATTAAAAAAACTGCGCCACTAATTACTATTATAACAATAGCTATTATGTCTATGGCGTTCAAATACGCTATGAGTAATTATACTGTTATTATTGTTATCATTAATATATTCTTATTGATACCAAAATACATTTGCTAATTATTTTTATTACTTTTTTATTTACCATAATTACCAGAATTATTAAATTATGAATCTTTTATAGCCATTATCAATACGGGAAGAAGTGTTTTAATCATTTACATTTTAGATAGTGGGAGTGGTTATCATTTAGTAAAATAGCTAGTACTCCATTTCCAATAATCTTTAGTTTCTTTAATGCAGTTCTCGGCTATGCACTTATCATATTTATAAATTAAATCAAGTTCTCATTTACGATATCCTTAAAAATTCACATATGCTGAGGAGCTCTTGAAACATTTATAAAATATTGTGTAGTATAATTTGCAGTCTAACTATTTTGAAGGTTGGAGGATATGCCAAGCTAATATTGCATTAACTTTGTGGCAATGAGGTTATAATCGAACAGCTAAATTACTTTTACTAATCAAAGAACTAAATTAATCATTAAATAGAAAGAATTAATCAAAGTCTCTATATTAGCAAGTTAATCTGAATAAATAAATTTAAAAATTCCACAGGAACGTGGCGGACCAAGGTTTGTAGACGAGAAACTGTTAGGTTTGGAATTAAGAAAAAGTTCCTTCAGTGAAAAACTGTTTAAATTTTTGTGGACGTCGAGGAAATGGGAAATATTTTGCCTTTTATAAGCTTTATATTTGACTTTCGAAAGATATTTAAATCATGTCAGAACTCGAGACCATAATAAATGATTTCCTGCTTCCCTAAGGCAAGCGTCCACTTTTCGACGTGGTGAAAAATCTAACAACATAAAATAGTTAAACGTTATAAAGGCAATAAACCACTTTAGTTAAGTAGTGGCACTACAGAGAAGCTTAATAGATACGTTTTTCTTGTTTCCTCCTTTATTTTTTACTGGCTAATAAATCTTCCAACTCTGTGTTTATTCCACAATAGCCATAGTCTTTTTGTGATCCAATGTTTTATTAATTTAGTTGGGTTTTAGTGTGCAACTTTTTACACATTACCAATTACTTTCGGATTAAAAAATTTTTTAAATAAAGAAAAAGTAGCAGAATGATTTTACAAAAATTTACAAACAATAAAATTAAAGTTTTTAAGATGATTACTTTTGGTTTTAGAAATTGTTAAAAAAGGTATTGCGCAGTAGGGTTACGAGCAGGAGGCTGTGCCCACAACATTTTTTCGGAAATTCATTGGCGCCTTTACAGGGCCCCCCCGCTATGCAATTTATTTAACTGAAAGACTTTGAATGCTTATGACCAGTTTTTAATAATTCAAGGCTATGATTTGAAATAGGTTGTTAATTATTACTTTTAATTCTTTGATTTTTAGTTGTTACCTAATTATCCGTTTTTTTAATTGTTACAGCATTAATTACATTTTTTTTTATAAAAAAAATTTAGTTTAATATTTTTAAATATTTTTTCCCTTTGCTTTATATCCTTTCCCAAGTATGGAACCAAACTTTTGTACCTTCTACGATTCTGAAGAGTCCCAAGAAATCTTTAAGCGTTATGTACAATTTTTCTTAAAAGATACTATTAGCACCATGTAAAATAACTATTTTTATTAAAAATTTGCGTAGCTTTATTATTAATCCCTTATTTTTTATCGCGCAGCAAGGAGATAGGGATTTTATATCAAAACGACAGAGAGGTCTACTGCCGCGATCCGTTTTACTTTGAAGGGGGAAAGCTTGGCTTACCTTTTTGGTTACTTGAATCTTATTACAAAGGAGTTTTAAAAACATTACTTACGTTACCAATTACTTTTAGGTCTTTACCAATCTTAGCCAAATACTCTTATAACTTTTTTTTTAAATGGCAAAGAATATTTAAAGAGAAGTTAAACTCTAATTCATTTATTGATCATACTGAACAAAATTTTTCATTTACTGTTAAAAAAAATGAGAAATCACTAATGATTTATGAGACTAAAAGTTCAATTTATAATAAAAGAAGTGAATCTAATGATAATAAACATAAGTTTTGTAGCAGTGAGGAAGAAGTAGTATACAACTTAAACGAAGATGAAAAATCCTTCACTGTCGGCAAGGTAGCCAAAAAGTTATTAACTTACGCCAATTGCCTATTGATGGTTTGCCCGGATAATTACACCCCGTGGAATTGGCGGTATTTCGGTTCCCAAAATGTATAATAATTTTCAATAAAAACTTTGATTTAGGCGCCAAATATTTTCTTTAAAATACTCAACCTTTAATGATGAAATTAACTTTATTGACTTGCTTACTACTTTACACCCGAAATGTGGCAGTGCGTGGATTTACAAGTCTCAGTACTTTATTATTTATTTATAAACTTTTTCTAAATTACTTGGTATTAGCTAGAATATAACGTGTAACACCAATTCCCTTCAACTTTGAAAGATTATATTTTATCTTCTAATTGTTAGAAATAAAAGCGCATAATATAAAGATTTCTTTTTTTTCTCAAAAACACCAACAAATTCAATGCTAACCTATTGTTATAGAAAAATTGGAAAATATACGTAATTTCAATAACTCTTGTTTATTTATTGACAGGGGCTGGCTTGTTGAAAAATTTTATTCCTTTATTATTAATAAAGGTCCCTTTATATTCCTTTATTTTTTCCACAACAGTCTAACCTTAAACTTAGCTGGTGTGAAGTTATGCAGTTTAGTACACTTTTATTTTTTTTCTTTAACTTTTAAATTTTATATATAGAAATTTTTCTTAGAAAAGAACTTAATAAATGCGAAGAAATTAGCAGTCGATATTTTATGAATTATTATGTTTGGAATTATAAATTAAACTGCAGTTATTTATTATTATCTTTAACGGATTATGAAGAGGTAAACTAATTCATAAACTATTTATTAAAAAAAAGAATTTTTTTTAAAATTTTATTATAATTATGTTAAAAATTTTATAATAACTTTTTGTATAATTATTTACAATAAAATGCGGTTTATTGTTTTATTAAAAAAAAATTTGTCTTTTTTTATTCTAAAACTTTTTATTAGTTTTTATTTAAAGTATTTTTTTTTTGTATTTTTAATAACAATATTTTCATACTTAAATAATTACTTATAATTATATTTTTCTTAAATAAATTTATGTTTATGTAAACTTTTTTTTTTACTTTTTGCTATTTGAAAAAATTTAATTATTATATATTACTCTTAATTTTCTAGTATTTTGCTAGAAGAAAATTAAAAACCTATAAAATAAAATTTATAAAGATTTCGGCCACAAAAATAATTTTATTATTTTTTCTAATTTTTTATTAGATTTTAATCTTTTTTTTATACTTTAAAAAAATATTAAATTTTGTTATATGATTTAAATTATTTATATATTACTTTTGACACCGAAAGGGAGACTTGCATCTTTGGCATAAATATAAAGACATCAAAATATAGATCTAAATCTTTTTCTTTTATTGTAAAAGGGGTATTCAGTGCTTAACAATTTTATAATTAAAATTTTAAAATAAATAATTCTTAATAATATTTTTTTCTTTCTCACTAACTTTAAGTTCATCAAAAATACTTTATTCTAAATTTTATATTTAAAAATTATTGATATTAACTATGTCCAAAAAATTATCAAAAATTAATTTAAGTTACAGTAAATGATTTATTCATTTTTTTATAAAAAATTTATTAGTTTTAAATTTTATAAAAAAAGGAAATTTAAATTTAACAATTTTTGAATTAGTAAATTTAAACAAGAAAAGTTTAACATTTATATTTTGTTTCTTATTTTAAAAGTAAATTCTGTAGTTTTTATTTTTTAATAATTATTATTATAAAGAAACTTAATATAACACTAAGGGGAACTATAATAATAAATACATCGACAAAAAGAATAATGAATTTATACAGTTATGAAATATTGAGTTTATATATAATGAATTTAAAAGTTATTATATTTTCCAAAGTATTAAATTTTTTTTATATTAAAGTTATAACAATAATTTTATAATAATTAAAAAAAAAATAAGTACAATAAAAGTTTATAATAATTATTATTTATAAAAAGTTTATAAAAAATAATACTAAATGTTTAATAATAAATAAAATTAATAAATATTTACTAAAAAGAAAATTGAAATTTAAATTTATTTTTATAAATAAATTTTATAAGTCTGTAAATATTTAATAAAAGTATTTAGTAAATATATGATCTAATTATTTTATAATAAAAATATTATAAATTTTAAACCGTAAAGGTGGCGTTTCTGTAAATTTAGTACAAATTTTAATTATAAAAAATTAATTTATATTACAAAAATAAATTCTTTTTAACTTTTTTTTACCATTAAACTTCATTATAATTTCTATAAGACTTGCTCAAATTATAAAACATACTCTGAATAATAATTATTTATATATCATTTTTTAATTTTTTTTATGATTTCCAAAGATAGGAGATTTATTTGAAACAATAATGATTTATAAATTTTTTTTTATTTTTTTTATGACTTGCACAAGATAAGAGACCTTTTAAAATAATTAATGTTTATAAATTTTTTTTAACAATAATATTAAATTATTATTTTTAATATTTTTGTGACAGCCTCTAATGGAAATTTCTTCTTAAATAATAAATAATTAAATTATTTCCTTTTGAATTTTGTTTTTTAAATAATTACTTTCTTATTTTTTTAATTTTTTTTCTGTACAAGTTATAGTTTTCTTTTTTTTTTATTTTTTAATAATAGATATACTATAATTTATATTATAATTTTCACAGGATAAAAGGTTTTAAAGTTTAAAATAGCATTTTTCATTATTTTTTTTATTTACAATAATTGTTGATTATGTATTTTTTCCTATTTTTAAACTTACACAAGTTTGCGGCTCTTCTAGAATAATAATTATCTATATATTTTCATAACAACTAATTACAAATTTTCTTTAAGTAATAAATGTACTTTTATTATTTTTATGACTTTCAAATGTTAAAGAATCTTCTGAAATTTATAATTTTTATTACAATAGTTATATAATTTTAATTTTTATTGCTCTCACAACTTTTAACATCTAAAATAATAATTCTTTTATATACTTATATTATTCTACAATAAATAAAATTATTAATTTTTTAATTTTTTTTTGTGATTTGCAAAAGTTTAACAATTTAATTATAATTCTTTTTAAACTTTTTTTTTTATAAATTTTTTTTCAATAATCTTAAATAGTAATAAAAAATTTTATAATTTTTTCAATTTTTAATGATTTGCACAAGTTATAATATTTAAAGTAAAATATTTAAAATAAATTCCTTAATATTATAACTATAACTTAATTATTAATATTAATTCTTTTTCATTACTTTTATAACATTTGAAATAATAATTTTTTCTAAATTTATGAAATTTAATTTTACAATATAAATTATTAATTATTAAATTTTTAAAAAATTCTAACAATTTCTACAAGTTATAACAACTGAAACAGTAAACCTTTTTAAATTTTAGTTTAAATAATTTTTTTTAATGATATGCACAAATTATAACATTTTTTTGATATCACTTTGAATTAGTATTTTTCAATTTTTTTTCAACAAATTATAACATCTGAAATAAAAATTCTTTTATAATTTCCCTTTAAGTTATTTCTCTACAATAATCTGAAATAGTTAATAAATATTTTTTAATTTTTAAAAATTTTAACCAAGTAATAACACTAATTTTTCAGGCATTTATTTGAATTATTCTTTTACAATCACTATGAATTAGTAATTTTTAAATTTACTATTATTTTTATCAATTTTTTATGATGCGCCAATATTCAAAATAAAAACTCTTTTTAAACTTTTTTTTTAAATTCTTTACAATAATCTTCAATAATAATAATTTTTTTCTAATATATCTATAGTTTGTAAAAGTTATAAAATCTAAAACAATAATTCTTTATAAATCTTCCTTTAAAAATTTTTTTACAATAAGTTGAATTAATTATTAATTTTTTAATTTTTTTTTTTTCAAGTTTTTTTTATTACTATTTGCACAAGTTAGAAACTCTTTTAAAGAACTCCAAGCAATGGATCCAACGCCATCTGGCAGACTACTCTGGGTTTTCTTATAGAGAAAAACTTTTATTATTATATGTAAAACATAATAATTATCGTTCGTCTTGCGAATTTCTGCGTAGCGAACTTAGAGGTTTATATTTCTTTTTCTACAATTCATATTTATTATCGTTATTATTTTTTTTAGATGTATTCAATTACTTGTATTTTTGCGCGGATCTTGAATCTTTATGGCTTTATAGAGTGTTTTTACTAGAAGAATATATCAAAATACTGTAACTTTTTTGTTATATTCCATGTTTATTTTTAATAATGATAAATTTATTTTGTTATAATACTAATCTTATATCAAATTGTAATTAATTAAAAAAAATTAATTTTTTTGCTGTTTGTATAAAATTTTATCGAACTAACGAAATTAGTACGTTTCAGTTTCTTGTTTGGAAGGCGAATAGTTTTTCTTAAACACTAATAATCATTGCAAGGAGTATTATTAGAGATTTTAAATCTTCACTGTGTGCGTGTCTCAGCCTTAAAAAAATTAATAAAAAGATTTACAAGAGGCAACGCTATTTACTAAAAAGAAATAATTTTGAGATTAATTTTAAAAGCATTTTATTAAAAAAAAATTTTTTTAAATTTTTTTTTAAAAATTGAATAATTATATAAAATTTATTAGAAAGAAAAATTGTGTAACGGAGATCAGTGAGATTTATAAATTTGAGAAAAACTTGGCCACCAATTTTTTAGAGGAGAGAAATGTTTATGATTATGAAACTATTCAAGTTTTTGCTGAAAGATTTTTAATAAAAATTCAAACGATTTTTATATATTTATAATATTTATATGCTCTTCCTATTAAAAAGTGAATATAAATCTGTATGAATAATTTTGAAAAGTTTTCTTTTTATAAGTTTTGAAGACTTTTCCTTTATCAAAAATTATAATTAATTATAAATTTTGCGCTATATTACTTAATTTAAAATATATTTGAGTTTCCTGCTTAAAAAAGGTTCAATAATTTTTTTTTACAACATATTTTTTGTAACAATTAGTTTATAATACTTTTTAAAAACTTTAAATAATATTAAAAAAAGTAATTAGGGAAAAAGAAGACTTTTACTTTTAAAGATAACACTCTTTTGAAAGAAAAAAAAAAGTAAACAACTACCATATTTGACAGCGTTAAAAAACTGCTAAGCTCATAGTGTTAGCTCTTGTAGAAGATTAACAAAAATTATAAATTTTACTGAACAGTAAAATTATCAAAAAGGAATTGATAATTATCAAACTTATTTAAAGTAAAACTTATCTTATATTTTTATTATGTTAAATTCTACTTGTATAATGTAAACTTTTATAAAAACTCAGACAAAAAAAATTCTCCTTTTATAAAGATTCTCATAAGATTTTTAGGTTTTCTTTTAACTTTTTACTAAAACTGGTAATCTTACTTCTTCTTATACTGGTCCTTTACTACTTAATTTTTAAAATTTTAAAAAAAGGTATTATAAAAAAGGTTTGGTTTACTATAAACTAAAAGCTAAAGATAACTATTTAATAAAAAGAAGGTATTGAATATAAACAAATGATTTATTTTAAATGGAAGATAAAAGTATTGCAATTTTTCTCTCTTTATTAATTGGCAAGTTCTTTAAAAAGAAAATGGATTTTTACAACAATAATATAAAAGCTTGTCAAGTTTTATAATTTGCCTAATTTCTATTACAATAAGACTTGAAAACCAAACAAAATTTGAGTCAAACTTTTTTTAGCGTAGTATACTATGATTACAACTTAGTGATATAAATTTTACAAAAAAATTGCTTATCTATAAGAAAACAAAATTGCTAATAGACCGTTTAAAACGACTTCCCCGATATGTCTTCACAATAAGAGTGTGATCTCCACTTCTATATAATAAAAGAAGCTTTAAAGGTATTATAAAGGTTAACAGAAAGTTTAAAATAAATTTTTTTTAAAAGATCTTTAAAATCGGGGAATAAAAGTTGTTAGCCCTTACAAAACAGTCCGAACATTGAGCAAATTTATAAACTTTGACGTATGTTTAAGTTGGATTTACAAATATTATAAGCGATGATCACTCTTATGCCCAACGCTCTCTAAACTGAAAACAGAAAAGCAATTACATCTGTAATCTTTAAGAATAATGTATAGAAAAATTCTCAATCTGCAATTGTATTTTTCTGTAGGTTTGTTCACGCTACTCGTAAAAACCTGCACTTTTATGAGTGTACAAGTAGTGAGCTGTGTATTGCTAGCCACAAGGTTCACTTCGTTCATCTACCATAAAAAGGGGAGAATGGGAAATTGTAACAAATTAGGTGAAGGTTGTTACTCCTATGAAGACGGAAGAATGTTGTATAACCGGAAGGAAAGTGTTAATAACAGATAAAGTATATACATTAGTTTGTTTAATATAATATGAAAGAAAATGAGAATTATAAATATCTAAGAATAGAACAAAATAGAGAAGGGATGACACCCATTAATACTTAGTTATACGAACTGCTTAATAAATGGCGACAAATGAAAGGAATAGCTTAACATAAACTGAATTGAAAGCGATCTTTATCAAACCACATACAGAAGTATAATTCTCTGGTTGTGGAGTGTGTTGTACCAGCGCTAAGAAAAATAAATTTTAGTTTTTAATCAGGTGGTTTTATAAATATATGTTTATTAAAATTATCTCGAAGGCGTTTGATCCTCGCTTAACGATAATAAAACTGTTTATAAAAGAACAATCTTAAAAGTTTACGAAAGAGTGTCAGCTAACTGGACCGGATTACCTTGACGCTTTGAGCAAGATTTGCAGTCGTTGTGTTAAAGTTTTTCTTTCCATTAGGTTTAGTACAGAAGAAGTTTACTTTTATTTTAGTTAAAAAAAAATAAAGAAAACTATGCTCGACTACTTGAATCAATTTACTTTATTGTAAGGGAAGGCGTATAATTATTAAATTTATTTACTGTTATGAGGTTTTTTTTTAAAATTTAAATAATTTAAAAGCAAACTACAATATCAAGTAACGATGGAAGTACATATCTAATTTTATGCATATAAAAATTCTCTTCAAGTTTATGGTATTGTAATACACCAATGCTCTTATTCATTTTTTTATATAAAAAGTAAAGGTATTATCTCCAAACTAAGGATCCGAGTTGGGTAAGTATCGCATTAATATAAAATAATTACGAGTAGATTAAAACGATAGTGAGATGTTTCAAAAGTAGGCTCAGTTTATGCACAATGAAGTCTCTGCTAGATAAATTTAAAAATACCTAATTCTGCCAAAATTTCAAAAAAAAATTAAGAACTGTGAAAGAAAATTTGGGCGATATGTTATGCATATATATAGTTTACGCAAATTTTCTAGTGTTGAAGAGTTAGTTTTTAATAGTATAACTTCTACTGACAATCTTATTATATACACAAAGCCTATAATAACTTTTTCAAAAATTCTTTTTTTTCTGGTTTAATGTGTATATATGCTTATATGGTATTATTTAGAAACGATAAATAAAAATATATATATAATATATACATATAATACACATAAACTTGAGTGACAGAAAACAATATGTAAAAAAAAGGTTAATAAAGTTTCAAAAAAAATAAATATATTAAAAGTATATAGTTTATAAAAAAACTCTTTTACTTACTTAAAACTGTTTTGTCAACTCTGAATTTTTAAATTCAATCGCGTCTTCAAAGAGTCTTGTCTTTCTTCTAAACTACGACAGTTATTAACTTCATAACACGTAATGATAACATTTAATAACGTATCAATGAACAATAACATAACTAGTGAACTAGTTACGAGTTATCCAAGATGTGGAAAAAATAAAATGTACAAACGTAAGTAAAAAAGAAAAATTGAAAGTGCCATCTGCTAAAATACAACAAGCAGTAAATACTGCTTCATTACCATTATCTAACAAAAAAGCAAACATTTTTTTTTTTACTTATATGCTTCAAAATTAAGTAACACACCTAAGGATGTTAGTATTTTATTCTAAATACAATCAAGTTCAGTTTTATTATTAATTGCAATTTTAGAGTAAATTTATCTAAAGCAGCATTTTGAATAGAGCGACAACGTTATAGTGATACTTAGTTGTTTATAAGCCGAGTTCCATTTATACGCTAACATGCCTACACAGTTGAAAAATTTCTCTATTTTCCACAACCTTCTCCATTCTAATTCAGCCACCAGGCAGATAGCGGTTTAATAAATATCATCACTTATAGCAATAGAAATATATTCTTTATTATTCTAATTGTAATACATATAAACTTGTATAGAAAATAGCTTATATTAAATATTATTGACTATTTGGTTTCATTAGAACTATTAAGTTCCTGGTTTAAAAATATTTGGTAGTAACTCTTTCACGTATATTACTTTGGAACAGACAAATTTTTCAGAGGGATCTGCTCTTTCTTCCATACTTTCTAGTCGCAGCTGGAGACAAGGTACCCAATCTTTATATTTTTCAGTCAGATTTTCATACCTTTTACGTGCAGTTAAGGTTAAGGCATAGTGGCTTATTAAGTTCTTTACCAACTTTGATAATTTTTGTAACATAAAGGGGTTTGTAATCAATTTATTTCTCCACTAATCATAAAAAGTGTTGGAAATGCTGGTGCTAATTTACTTTAAGAAGGAAAGAGGAGTTTTAAATATAGCATCAATTTAATATAAAAAATTTTATTAAAGAAACGGTAACATCTCATTTCTTAAACTTTAAACAGTCATAGCATTACGTAAGTCACTAATTTTTTTTTCTATAACAATACTTAAAAGTTTTGGAGGAAAGCATTTTTCGATTAAATAACTGCTATAATATAAGTGTACTCATAAATAACTTGTTCGTTCGTGTAAAAATTTGTCATAGAATAATATCAGCTTTCCACTTCTTTTAACTCATTTAATTAAAATTTAATATGTTAAAAGACATGCTTTTTTAATCAACCCATTTCAAAAATTAGTTATAAAATTTGAGTGAAAGTTAAAAGGAGACGTTTAATAACAAGTATTTCTCTAAACAATGTTACAGTATTTTTGTTGTTTTTAAAGGCTTATAAAATTGATAACCGCCATAAAGTGCAGAAATTTAAAGTTGTTAAAGTAGCAACTGGGATGCAATAATATATGTATACATGTATCCTTTAGCTAATTCTAATAGAGCTCGTAAAAACCATTCGGCAGTTAATAAAATGTAGTAAATGGTGGTTTCATTGCATTTTCGACGAATTACTCCTCGTACTGGTGTACTTTTTTTTTGTTAGCTAAATTTTTACTTATCATAACTTATTCATTTGAAATCTAAAAGGTACGAACACTGCTACCAAAATTTTTATATTATAGAAAAGCATTTATAAATTTATATATTTAATAAATACCTTAAAAAAGAAATTTGAAATTAACATTGAAATGAAATAAAATAAGTATATACATATTATTAAAATTTTAATGAAAAATATGCTTGTATGACCACGGCGTCTGAATTTCCTTTTCAAATTCTTTAAAATTTTTTGTTAATTAAAGTGGTCTTCATTTTACTTTTTACTTTTCTGGAATTCTACGAGATTCAATGCTTCTTTACATAGCTAATGGTAGAGTTTTTAATTAAGCTATGATAACAATTATTAGTACATAACGGTGTAGGAATGCGTGAATAATAATTTTAAACAAAAAAATGTACTTGCCAAAAAAAAGTTACACTGTGAATGCGTATTGTTGTTGAGCATTTATCATAGTAATTTAACGTTTTTTTTATTAATTATAATTATTCTTTTGAGTTTCGTTTTTCTGGTATATACCTTGGGTAGTTTACTTTAAAATTTATTGTAAGCTGTTCGTTGATAGTTTTTGTTCAGCTAGTTCGTGCGAATGCTCTCACAAATTTTAATTTTTAATAGTGTTAACGTTTATAATAATATAGATTGAGGAGAAGGGGGATTTTCTAGCTATAGAGAATAAAAGTTTTATTATTACCTTAACCCTGAAATTGTGTTAATATATTCTACCATTAAATATTTCGAAATTAATTAAAATAAACTTTTTTTTTTTACTATCTGTTGTACAAGAGTTTAAAAAAATTTATTGGAGGCTAGAGTACGAGAGTAAAGCAGTTTTTTATAAAACGGTTTTTTTCTTATTAATGTTGCTTTTATATAGTATTGGAGTTTATTTATAGGATCTACGCGAAGAGGAGCTAAATTAACTTTAAACTAATTTTTCAATAAACTAATTTTTTATATTAAATAAATTTTTGGTTGATTGTCCGTTTTTGACTTTAGAGATGTTTATAAATTTACTGTTTATTAACAGTAAAAGTCCTTTTTAGTGGAAAATAATTAAAAAAAAAATTATGTTAACGCATTAATTTTTTTTTCAAAATCTAACTTATGTATTACTTTTAAAGCAAACTCAAAGCTAATTACTTTTAGATTTAATATAAAATAATTTTTATATTGTTACAATAACTTTCTTTACAAAGTTAATGCAGAATTTTATCGTAGACCAGCTTATATACAGTTTTTA
>NW_026972717.1:0-107675 GCF_036711695.1 Zophobas morio | reverse complement strand
AGTCGATTCTGCATGTTTTAAGTGTGTTTGGTGGCTCAGAACCATCAAAAAACGTTGAAATATAGTTCAAATTCAATAAAAATCGACAAAAATACAGTTTCTAGCTAAAATTTGATGGTTTCGTTGCACTTTCCGAGCCCGTAGGGTATCTGAGTGGCTTAAAAGTACAAGAAAACACTTCAAAAGTGACGTTTCTGAAGAATTTTAACAGTTTTCTTGTATCTACGAACGCCAGAATTCATAAAATTGACCTAAATGTCTCCTTTTCCTATTCTGAGTCGATTCTGCATGCTTTAAGTGTGTTTGGTGGCTCAGAACCATCAAAAAACGTTGAAATATAGTTCAAATTCAATAAAAATCGACAAAAATACAGTTTCTAGCTAAAATTTGATGGTTTCGTTGCACTTTCCGAGCCCGTAGGGTATCTGAGTGGCTTAAAAGTACAAGAAAACACTTCAAAAGTGACGTTTCTGAAGAATTTTAACAGTTTTCTTGTATCTACGAACGCCAGAATGCATAAAATTGACCTAAACGTCTCCTTTTCCTATTCTGAGTCGATTCTGCATGCTTTAAGTGTGTTTGGTGGCTCAGAACCATCAAAAAACGTTGAAATATAGTTCAAATTCAATAAAAATCGACAAAAATACAGTTTCTAGCTAAAATTTGATGGTTTCGTTGCACTTTCCGAGCCCGTTGGGTATCTGAGTGGCTTAAAAGTACAAGAAAACACTTCAAAAGTGACGTTTCTGAAGAATTTTAACAGTTTTCTTGTATCTACGAACGCCAGAATGCATAAAATTGACCTAAACGTCTCCCTTTCCTATTCTGAGTCGATTCTGCATGCTTTAAGTGTGTTTGGTGGCTCAGAACCATCAAAAAACGTTGAAATATAGTTCAAATTCAATAAAAATCGACAAAAATACAGTTTCTAGCTAAAATTTGATGGTTTCGTTGCACTTTCCGAGCCCGTAGGGTATCTGAGTGGCGTAAAAGTACAAGAAAACACTTCAAAAGTGACGTTTCTGAAGAATTTTAACAGTTTTCTTGTATCTACGAACGCCAGAATGCATAAAATTGACCTAAACGTCTCCTTTTCCTATTCTGAGTCGATTCTGCATGCTTTAAGTGTGTTTGGTGGCTCAGAACCATCAAAAAATGTTGAAATATATTTCAAATTCAATAAAAATCGACAAAAATACAGTTTTCTAGCTAAAATTTGATGGTTTCGTTGCACTTTCCGAGCCCGTAGGGTATCTGAGTGGCTTAAAAGTACAAGAAAACACTTCAAAAGTGACGTTTCTGAAGAATTTTAACAGTTTTCTTGTATCTACGAACGCCAGAATGCATAAAATTGACCTAAACGTCTCCTTTTCCTATTCTGAGTCGATTCTGCATGCTTTAAGTGTGTTTGGTGGCTCAGAACTATCAAAAAACGTTGAAATATAGTTCAAATTCAATAAAAATCGACAAAAATACAGTTTCTAGCTAAAATTTGATGGTTTCGTTGCACTTTCCGAGCCCGTAGGGTATCTGAGTGGCTTAAAAGTACAAGAAAACACTTCAAAAGTGACGTTTCTGAAGAATTTTAACAGTTTTCTTGTATCTACGAACGCCAGAATGCATAAAATTGACCTAAACGTCTCCTTTTCCTATTCTGAGTCGATTCTGCATGCTTTAAGTGTGTTTGGTGGCTCAGAACCATCAAAAAACGTTGAAATATAGTTCAAATTCAATAAAAATCGACAAAAATACAGTTTCTAGCTAAAATTTGATGGTTTCGTTGCACTTTCCGAGCCCGTAGGGTATCTGAGTGGCTTAAAAGTACAAGAAAACACTTCAAAAGTGACGTTTCTGAAGAATTTTAACAGTTTTCTTGTATCTACGAACGCCAGAATGCATAAAATTGACCTAAACGTCTCCTTTTCCTATTCTGAGTCGATTCTGCATGCTTTAAGTGTGTTTGGTGGCTCAGAACCATCAAAAAACGTTGAAATATAGTTCAAATTCAATAAAAATCGACAAAAATACAGTTTCTAGCTAAAATTTGATGGTTTCGTTGCACTTTCCGAGCCCGTAGGGTATCTGAGTGGCTTAAAAGTACAAGAAAACACTTCAAAAGTGACGTTTCTGAAGAATTTTAACAGTTTTCATGTATCTACGAACGCCAGAATGCATAAAATTGACCTAAACGTCTCCCTTTCCTATTCTGAGTCGATTCTGCATGCTTTAAGTGTGTTTGGTGGCTCAGAACCATCAAAAAACGTTGAAATATAGTTCAAATTCAATAAAAATCGACAAAAATACAGTTTCTAGCTAAAATTTGATGGTTTCGTTGCACTTTCCGAGCCCGTAGGGTATCTGAGTGGCTTAAAAGTACAAGAAAACACTTCAAAAGTGACGTTTCTGAAGAATTTTAACAGTTTTCTTGTATCTACGAACGCCAGAATGCATAAAATTGACCTAAACGTCTCCTTTTCCTATTCTGAGTCGATTCTGCATGCTTTAAGTGTGTTTGGTGGCTCAGAACCATCAAAAAACGTTGAAATATAGTTCAAATTCAATAAAAATCGACAAAAATACAGTTTCTAGCTAAAATTTGATGGTTTTGTTGCACTTTCCGAGCCCGTAGGGTATCTGAGTGGCTTAAAAGTACAAGAAAACACTTCAAAAGTGACGTTCCTGAAGAATTTTAACAGTTTTCTTGTATCTACGAACGCCAGAATGCATAAAATTGACCTAAACGTCTCCTTTTCCTATTCTGAGTCGATTCTGCATGCTTTAAGTGTGTTTGGTGGCTCAGAACCATCAAAAAACGTTGAAATATAGTTCAAATTCAATAAAAATCGACAAAAATACAGTTTCTAGCTAAAATTTGATGGTTTCGTTGCACTTTCCGAGCCCGTAGGGTATCTGAGTGGCTTAAAAGTACAAGAAAACACTTCAAAAGTGACGTTTCTGAAGAATTTTAACAGTTTTCTTGTATCTACGAACGCCAGAATGCATAAAATTGACCTAAACGTCTCCTTTTCCTATTCTGAGTCGATTCTGCATGCTTTAAGTGTGTTTGGTGGCTCAGAACCATCAAAAAAACGTTGAAATATAGTTCAAATTCAATAAAAATCGACAAAAATACAGTTTCTAGCTAAAATTTGATGGTTTCGTTGCACTTTCCGAGCCCGTAGGGTATCTGAGTGGCTTAAAAGTACAAGAAAACACTTCAAAAGTGACGTTTCTGAAGAATTTTAACAGTTTTCTTGTATCTACGAACGCCAGAATGCATAAAATTGACCTAAACGTCTCCTTTTCCTATTCTGAGTCGATTCTGCATGCTTTAAGTGTGTTTGGTGGCTCAGAACCATCAAAAAACGTTGAAATATAGTTCAAATTCAATAAAAATCGACAAAAATACAGTTTCTAGCTAAAATTTGATGGTTTCGTTGCACTTTCCGAGCCCGTAGGGTATCTGAGTGGCTTAAAAGTACAAGAAAACACTTCAAAAGTGACGTTCCTGAAGAATTTTAACAGTTTTCTTGTATCTACGAACGCCAGAATGCATAAAATTGACCTAAACGTCTCCTTTTCCTATTCTGAGTCGATTCTGCATGCTTTAAGTGTGTTTGGTGGCTCAGAACCATCAAAAAACGTTGAAATATAGTTCAAATTCAATAAAAATCGACAAAAATACAGTTTCTAGCTAAAATTTGATGGTTTCGTTGCACTTTCCGAGCCCGTAGGGTATCTGAGTGGCTTAAAAGTACAAGAAAACACTTCAAAAGTGACGTTTCTGAAGAATTTTAACAGTTTTCTTGTATCTACGAACGCCAGAATGCATAAAATTGACCTAAACGTCTCCTTTTCCTATTCTGAGTCGATTCTGCATGCTTTAAGTGTGTTTGGTGGCTCAGAACCATCAAAAAACATTGAAATATAGTTCAAATTCAATAAAAATCGACAAAAATACAGTTTCTAGCTAAAATTTGATGGTTTCGTTGCACTTTCCGAGCCCGTAGGGTATCTGAGTGGCTTAAAAGTACAAGAAAACACTTCAAAAGTGACGTTTCTGAAGAATTTTAACAGTTTTCTTGTATCTACGAACGCCAGAATGCATAAAATTGACCTAAACGTCTCCTTTTCCTATTCTGAGTCGATTCTGCATGCTTTAAGTGTGTTTGGTGGCTCAGAACCATCAAAAAACGTTGAAATATAGTTCAAATTCAATAAAAATCGACAAAAATACAGTTTCTAGCTAAAATTTGATGGTTTCGTTGCACTTTCCGAGCCCGTAGGGTATCTGAGTGGCTTAAAAGTACAAGAAAACACTTCAAAAGTGACGTTTCTGAAGAATTTTAACAGTTTTCTTGTATCTACGAACGCCAGAATGCATAAAATTGACCTAAACTTCTCCTTTTCCTATTCTGAGTCGTTTCTGCATGCTTTAAGTGTGTTTGGTGGCTCAGAACCATCAAAAAACGTTGAAATATAGTTCAAATTCAATAAAAATCGACAAAAATACAGTTTCTAGCTAAAATTTGATGGTTTCGTTGCACTTTCCGAGCCCGTAGGGTATCTGAGTCGCTTAAAAGTACAAGAAAACACTTCAAAAGTGACGTTTCTGAAGAATTTTAACAGTTTTCTTGTATCTACGAACGCCAGAATGCATAAAATTGACCTAAACGTCTCCTTTTCCTATTCTGAGTCGATTCTGCATGCTTTAAGTGTGTTTGGTGGCTCAGAACCATCAAAAAACGTTGAAATATAGTTCAAATTCAATAAAAATCGACAAAAATACAGTTTCTAGCTAAAATTTGATGGTTTCGTTGCACTTTCCGAGCCCGTAGGGTATCTGAGTGGCTTAAAAGTACAAGAAAACACTTCAAAAGTGACGTTTCTGAAGAATTTTAACAGTTTTCTTGTATCTACGAACGCCAGAATGCATAAAATTGACCTAAACGTCTCCTTTTCCTATTCTGAGTCGATTCTGCATGCTTTAAGTGTGTTTGGTGGCTCAGAACCATCAAAAAACGTTGAAATATAGTTCAAATTCAATAAAAATCGACAAAAATACAGTTTCTAGCTAAAATTTGATGGTTTCGTTGCACTTTCCGAGCCCGTAGGGTATCTGAGTGGCTTAAAAGTACAAGAAAACACTTCAAAAGTGACGTTTCTGAAGAATTTTAACAGTTTTCTTGTATCTACGAACGCCAGAATGCATAAAATTGACCTAAACGTCTCCTTTTCCTATTCTGAGTCGAATCTGCATGCTTTAAGTGTGTTTGGTGGCTCAGAACCATCAAAAAACGTTGAAATATAGTTCAAATTCAATAAAAATCGACAAAAATACAATTTCTAGCTAAAATTTGATGGTTTCGTTGCACTTTCCGAGCCCGTAGGGTATCTGAGTGGCTTAAAAGTACAAGAAAACACTTCAAAAGTGACGTTCCTGAAGAATTTTAACAGTTTTCTTGTATCTACGAACGCCAGAATGCATAAAATTGACCTAAACGTCTCCTTTTCCTATTCTGAGTCGATTCTGCATGCTTTAAGTGTGTTTGGTGGTTCAGAACCATCAAAAAACGTTGAAATATAGTTCAAATTCAATAAAAATCGACAAAAATACAGTTTCTAGCTAAAATTTAATGGTTTCGTTGCACTTTCCGAGCCCGTAGGGTATCTGAGTGGCTTAAAAGTACAAGAAAACACTTCAAAAGTGACGTTTCTGAAGAATTTTAACAGTTTTCTTGTATCTACGAACGGCAGAATGCATAAAATTGACCTAAACGTCTCCTTTTTCTATTCTGAGTCGATTCTGCATGCTTTAAGTGTGTTTGGTGGCTCAGAACCATCAAAAAACGTTGAAATATAGTTCAAATTCAATAAAAATCGACAAAAATACAGTTTCTAGCTAAAATTTGATGGTTTCGTTGCACTTTCCGAGCCCCGTAGGGTATCTGAGTGGCTTAAAAGTACAAGAAAACACTTCAAAAGTGACGTTTCTGAAGAATTTTAACAGTTTTCTTGTATCTACGAACGCCAGAATGCATAAAATTGACCTAAACGTCTCCTTTTCCTATTCTGAGTCGATTCTGCATGCTTTAAGTGTGTTTGGTGGCTCAGAACCATCAAAAAAACGTTGAAATATAGTTCAAATTCAATAAAAATCGACAAAAATACAGTTTCTAGCTAAAATTTGATGGTTTCGTTGCACTTTCCGAGCCCGTAGGGTATCTGAGTGGCTTAAAAGTACAAGAAAACACTTCAAAAGTGACGTTTCTGAAGAATTTTAACAGTTTTCTTGTATCTACGAACGCCAGAATGCATAAAATTAACCTAAACGTCTCCTTTTCCTATTCTGAGTCGATTCTGCATGCTTTAAGTGTGTTTGGTGGCTCAGAACCATCAAAAAACGTTGAAATATAGTTCAAATTCAATAAAAATCGACAAAAATACAGTTTCTAGCTAAAATTTGATGGTTTCGTTGCACTTTCCGAGCCCGTAGGGTATCTGAGTGGCTTAAAAGTACAAGAAAACACTTCAAAAGTGACGTTTCTGAAGAATTTTAACAGTTTTCTTGTATCTACGAACGCCAGAATGCATAAAATTGACCTAAACGTCTCCTTTTCCTATTCTGAGTCGATTCTGCATGCTTTAAGTGTGTTTGGTGGCTCAGAACCATCAAAAAACGTTGAAATGTAGTTCAAATTCAATAAAAATCGACAAAAATACAGTTTCTAGCTGAAATTTGATGGTTTCGTTGCACTTTCCGAGCCCGTAGGGTATCTGAGTGGCTTAAAGGTACAAGAAAACACTTCAAAAGTGACGTTTCTGAAGAATTTTAACAGTTTTCTTGTATCTACGAACGCCAGAATGCATAAAATTGACCTAAACGTCTCCTTTTTCTATTCTGAGTCGAATCTGCATGCTTTAAGTGTGTTTGGTGGCTCAGAACCATCAAAAAACGTTGAAATATAGTTCAAATTCAATAAAAATCGACAAAAATACAATAAATAGCTAAAATTTGATGGTTTCGTTGCACTTTCCGAGTCCGTAGGGTATCTGAGTGGCTTAAAAGTACAAGAAAACACTTCAAAAGTGACGTTCCTGAAGAATTTTAACAGTTTTCTTGTATCTACGAACGCCAGAATGCATAAAATTGACCTAAACGTCTCCTTTTCCTATTCTGAGTCGATTCTGCATGCTTTAAGTGTGTTTGGTGGCTCAGAACCATCAAAAAACGTTGAAATATAGTTCAAATTCAATAAAAATCGACAAAAATACAGTTTCTAGCTAAAATTTGATGGTTTCGTTGCACTTTCCGAGCCCGTAGGGTATCTGAGTGGCTTAAAAGTACAAGAAAACACTTCAAAAGTGACGTTTCTGAAGAATTTTAACAGTTTTCTTGTATCTACGAACGGCAGAATGCATAAAATTGACCTAAACGTCTCCTTTTTCTATTCTGAGTCGATTCTGCATGCTTTAAGTGTGTTTGGTGGCTCAGAACCATCAAAAAACGTTGAAATATAGTTCAAATTCAATAAAAATCGACAAAAATACAGTTTCTAGCTAAAATTTGATGGTTTCGTTGCACTTTCCGAGCCCGTAGGGTATCTGAGTGGCTTAAAAGTACAAGAAAACACTTCAAAAGTGACGTTTCTGAAGAATTTTAACAGTTTTCTTGTATCTACGAACGCCAGAATGCATAAAATTGACCTAAACGTCTCCTTTTCCTATTCTGAGTCGATTCTGCATGCTTTAAGTGTGTTTGGTGGCTCAGAACCATCAAAAAACGTTGAAATATAGTTCAAATTCAATAAAAATCGACAAAAATACAGTTTCTAGCTAAAATTTGATGGTTTCGTTGCACTTTCCGAGCCCGTAGGGTATCTGAGTGGCTTAAAAGTACAAGAAAACACTTCAAAAGTGACGTTTCTGAAGAATTTTAACAGTTTTCTCGTATCTACGAACGCCAGAATGCATAAAATTGACCTAAACGTCTCCTTTTCCTATTCTGAGTCGATTCTGCATGCTTTAAGTGTGTTTGGTGGCTCAGAACCATCAAAAAACGTTGAAATATAGTTCAAATTCAATAAAAATCGACAAAAATACAGTTTCTAGCTAAAATTTGATGGTTTCGTTGCACTTTCCGAGCCCGTTGGGTATCTGAGTGGCTTAAAAGTACAAGAAAACACTTCAAAAGTGACGTTTCGGAAGAATTTTAACAGTTTTCTTGTATCTACGAACGCCAGAATGCATAAAATTGACCTAAACGTCTCCTTTTCCTATTCTGAGTCGATTCTGCATGCTTTAAGTGTGTTTGGTGGCTCAGAACCATCAAAAAACGTTGAAATATAGTTCAAATTCAATAAAAATCGACAAAAATACAGTTTCTAGCTAAAATTTGATGGTTTCGTTGCACTTTCCGAGCCCGTAGGGTATCTGAGTGGCTTAAAAGTACAAGAAAACACTTCAAAAGTGACGTTTCTGAAGAATTTTAACAGTTTTCTTGTATCTACGAACGCCAGAATGCATAAAATTGACCTAAACGTCTCCTTTTCCTATTCTGAGTCGATTCTGCATGCTTTAAGTGTGTTTGGTGGCTCAGAACCATCAAAAAACGTTGAAATATAGTTCAAATTCAATAAAAATCGACAAAAATACAGTTTCTAGCTAAAATTTGATGGTTTCGTTGCACTTTCCGAACCCGTAGGGTATCTGAGTGGCTTAAAAGTACAAGAAAACACTTCAAAAGTGACGTTTCTGAAGAATTTTAACAGTTTTCTTGTATCTACGAACGCCAGAATGCATAAAATTGACCTAAACGTCTCCTTTTCCTATTCTGAGTCGATTCTGCATGCTTTAAGTGTGTTTGGTGGCTCAGAACCATCAAAAAACGTTGAAATATAGTTCAAATTCAATAAAAATCGACAAAAATACAGTTTCTAGCTAAAATTTTATGGTTTCGTTGCACTTTCCGAGCCCGTAGGGTATCTGAGTGGCTTAAAAGTACAAGAAAACACTTCAAAAGTGACGTTTCTGAAGAATTTTAACAGTTTTCTTGTATCTACGAACGCCAGAATGCATAAAATTGAACTAAACGTCTCCTTTTCCTATTCTGAGTCGATTCTGCATGCTTTAAGTGTGTTTGGTGGCTCAGAACCATCAAAAAACGTTGAAATATAGTTCAAATTCAATAAAAATCGACAAAAATACAGTTTCTAGCTAAAATTTGATGGTTTCGTTGCACTTTCCGAGCCCGTAGGGTATCTGAGTGGCTTAAAAGTACAAGAAAACACTTCAAAAGTGACGTTTCTGAAGAATTTTATGCATTCTGGCGTTCGTAGATACAAGAAAACTGTTAAAATTCTTCAGAAACGTCACTTTTGAAGTGTTTTCTTGTACTTTTAAGCCACTCAGATACCCTACGGGCTCGGAAAGTGCAACGAAACCATCAAATTTTAGCTAGAAACTGTATTTTTGTCGATTTTTATTGAATTTGAACTATATTTCAACGTTTTTTGATGGTTCTGAGCCACCAAACACACTTAAAGCATGCAGAATCGACTCAGAATAGGAAAAGGAGACGTTTAGGTCAATTTTATGCATTCTGGCGTTCGTAGATACAAGAAAACTGTTAAAATTCTTCAGAAACGTCACTTTTGAAGTGTTTTCTTGTACTTTTAAGCCACTCAGATATCCTACGTGCTCGGAAAGTGCAACGAAACCATCAAATTTTAGCTAGAAACTGTATTTTTGTCGATTTTTATTGAATTTGAACTATATTTCAACGTTTTTTGATGGTTCTGAGCCACCAAACACACTTAAAGCATGCAGAATCGACTCAGAATAGGAAAAGGAAACGTTTAGGTCAATTTTATGCATTCTGGCGTTCGTAGATACAAGAAAACTGTTAAAATTCTTCAGAAACGTCACTTTTGAAGTGTTTTCTTGTACTTTTAAGCCACTCAGATACCCTACGGGCTCGGAAAGTGCAACGAAACCATCAAATTTTAGCTAGAAACTGTATTTTTGTCGATTTTTATTGAATTTGAACTATATTTCAACGTTTTTTGATGGTTCTGAGCCACCAAACACACTTAAAGCATGCAGAATCGACTCAGAATAGGAAAAGGAGACGTTTAGGTCAATTTTATGCATTCTGGCGTTCGTAGATACAAGAAAACTGTTAAAATTCTTCAGAAACGTCACTTTTGAAGTGTTTTCTTGTACTTTTAAGCCACTCAGATACCCTACGGGCTCGGAAAGTGCAACGAAACCATCAAATTTTAGCTAGAAACTGTATTTTTGTCGATTTTTATTGAATTTGAACTATATTTCAACGTTTTTTGATGGTTCTGAGCCACCAAACACACTTAAAGCATGCAGAATCGACTCAGAATAGGAAAAGGAGACGTTTAGGTCAATTTTATGCATTCTGGCGTTCGTAGATACAAGAAAACTGTTAAAATTCTTCAGAAACGTCACTTTTGAAGTGTTTTCTTGTACTTTTAAGCCACTCAGATACCCTACGGGCTCGGAAAGTGCAACGAAACCATCAAATTTTAGCTAGAAACTGTATTTTTGTCGATTTTTATTGAATTTGAACTATATTTCAACGTTTTTTGATGGTTCTGAGCCACCAAACACACTTAAAGCATGCAGAATCGACTCAGAATAGGAAAAGGAGACGTTTAGATCAATTTTATGCATTCTGGCGTTCGTAGATACAAGAAAACTGTTAAAATTCTTCAGAAGCCTCAATTTTGAAGTGTTTTCTTGTACTTTTAAGCCACTCAGATACCCTACGGGCTCGGAAAGCTCAGAACCATCAAAAAACTTGAAATATAGTTCAAATTCAATAAAAATCGACAAAAATACAGTTTCTAGCTAAAATTTGATGGTTTCGTTGCACTTTCTGAGCCCGTAGGGTATCTGAGTGGCTTAAAAGTACAAGATAACACTTCAAAAGTGACGTTTCTGAAGAATTTTAACAGTTTTCTTGTATCTACGAACGCCAGAATGCATAAAATTGACCTAAACGTCTCCTTTTCCTATTCTGAGTCGATTCTGCATGCTTTAAGTGTGTTTGGTGGCTCAGAACCATCAAAAAACGTTGAAATATAGTTCAAATTCAATAAAAATCGACAAAAATACAGTTTCTAGCTAAAATTTGATGGTTTCGTTGCACTTTCCGAGCCCGTAAGGTATCTGAGTGGCTTAAAAGTACAAGAAAACACTTCAAAAGTGACGTTTCTGAAGAATTTTAACAGTTTTCTTGTATCTACGAACGCCAGAATGCATAAAATTGACCTAAACGTCTCCTTTTCCTATTCTGAGTCGATTCTGCATGCTTTAAGTGTGTTTGGTGGCTCAGAACTATCAAAAAACGTTGAAATATAGTTCAAATTCAATAAAAATCGACAAAAATACAGTTTCTAGCTAAGATTTGATGGTTTCGTTGCACTTTCCGAGCCCGTAGGGTATCTGAGTGGCTTAAAAGTACAAGAAAACACTTCAAAAGTGACGTTTCTGAAGAATTTTAACAGTTTTCTTGTATCTACGAACGCCAGAATGCATAAAATTGACCTAAACGTCCCCTTTTCCTATTCTGAGTCGATTCTGCATGCTTTAAGTGTGTTTGGTGGCTCAGAACCATCAAAAAACGTTGAAATATAGTTCAAATTCAATAAAAATCGACAAAAATACAGTTTCTAGCTAAAATTTGATGGTTTCGTTGCACTTTCCGAGCCCGTAGGGTATCTGAGTGGCTTAAAAGTACAAGAAAACACTTCAAAAGTGACGTTTCTGAAGAATTTTAACAGTTTTCTTGTATCTACGAACGCCAGAATGCATAAAATTGACCTAAACGTCTCCTTTTCCTATTCTGAGTCGATTCTGCATGCTTTAAGTGTGTTTGGTGGCTCAGAACCATCAAAAAACTTTAAAATATAGTTCAAATTCAATAAAAATCGACAAAAATACAGTTTCTAGGTAAAATTTGATGGTTTCGTTGCACTTTCCGAGCCCGTAGGGTATCTGAGTGGCTTAAAAGTACAAGAAAACACTTCAAAAGTGACGTTTCTGAAGAATTTTAACAGTTTTCTTGTATCTACGAACGCCAGAATGCATAAAATTGACCTAAACGTCTCCTTTTCCTATTCTGAGTCGATTCTGCATGCTTTAAGTGTGTTTGGTGGCTCAGAACCATCAAAAAACGTTGAAATATAGTTCAAATTCAATAAAAATCGACAAAAATACAGTTTCTAGCTAAAATTTGATGGTTTCGTTGCACTTTCCGAGCCCGTAGGGTATCTGAGTGGCTTAAAAGCACAAGAAAACACTTCAAAAGTGACGTTTCTGAAGAATTTTAACAGTTTTCTTGTATCTACGAACGCCAGAATGCATAAAATTGACCTAAACGTTTCCTTTTCCTATTCTGAGTCGATTCTGCATGCTTTAAGTGTGTTTGGTGGCTCAGAACCATCAAAAAACGTTGAAATATAGTTCAAATTCAATAAAAATCGACAAAAATACAGTTTCTAGCTAAAATTTGATGGTTTCGTTGCACTTTCCGAGCCCGTAGGGTATCTGAGTGGCTTAAAAGTACAAGAAAACACTTCAAAAGTGACGTTTCTGAAGAATTTTAACTGTTTTCTTGTATCTACGAACGCCAGAATGCATAAAATTGACCTAAACGTCTCCTTTTCCTATTCTGAGTCGATTCTGCATGTTTTAAGTGTGTTTGGTGGCTCAGAACCATCAAAAAACGTTGAAATATAGTTCAAATTCAATAAAAATCGACAAAAATACAGTTTCTAGCTAAAATTTGATGGTTTCGTTGCACTTTCCGAGCCCGTAGGGTATCTGAGTGGCTTAAAAGTACAAGAAAACACTTCAAAAGTGACGTTTCTGAAGAATTTTAACAGTTTTCTTGTATCTACGAACGCCAGAATGCATAAAATTGACCTAAACGTCTCCTTTTCCTATTCTGAGTCGATTCTGCATGCTTTAAGTGTGTTTGGTGGCTCAGAACCATCAAAAAACGTTGAAATATAGTTCAAATTCAATAAAAATCGACAAAAATACAGTTTCTAGGTAAAATTTGATGGTTTCGTTGCACTTTCCGAGCCCGTAGGGTATCTGAGTGGCTTAAAAGTACAAGAAAACACTTCAAAAGTGACGTTTCTGAAGAATTTTAACAGTTTTCTTGTATCTACGAACGCCAGAATGCATAAAATTGACCTAAACGTCTCCTTTTCCTATTCTGAGTCGATTCTGCATGCTTTAAGTGTGTTTGGTGGCTCAGAACCATCAAAAAACGTTGAAATATAGTTCAAATTCAATAAAAATCGACAAAAATACAGTTTCTAGCTAAAATTTGATGGTTTCGTTGCACTTTCCGAGCCCGTAGGGTATCTGAGTGGCGTAAAAGTACAAGAAAACACTTCAAAAGTGACGTTTCTGAAGAATTTTAACAGTTTTCTTGTATCTACGAACGCCAGAATGCATAAAATTGACCTAAACGTCTCCTTTTCCTATTCTGAGTCGATTCTGCATGCTTTAAGTGTGTTTGGTGGCTCAGAACCATCAAAAAATGTTGAAATATATTTCAAATTCAATAAAAATCGACAAAAATACAGTTTCTAGCTAAAATTTGATGGTTTCGTTGCACTTTCCGAGCCCGTAGGGTATCTGAGTGGCTTAAAAGTACAAGAAAACACTTCAAAAGTGACGTTTCTGAAGAATTTTAACAGTTTTCTTGTATCTACGAACGCCAGAATTCATAAAATTGACCTAAACGTCTCCTTTTCCTATTCTGAGTCGATTCTGCATGCTTTAAGTGTGTTTGGTGGCTCAGAACCATCAAAAAACGTTGAAATATAGTTCAAATTCAATAAAAATCGACAAAAATACAGTTTCTAGCTAAAATTTGATGGTTTCGTTGCACTTTCCGAGCCCGTAGGGTATCTGAGTGGCTTAAAAGTACAAGAAAACACTTCAAAAGTGACGTTTCTGAAGAATTTTAACAGTTTTCTTGTATCTACGAACGCCAGAATGCATAAAATTGACCTAAACGTCTCCTTTTCCTATTCTGAGTCGATTCTGCATGCTTTAAGTGTGTTTGGTGGCTCAGAACCATCAAAAAACGTTGAAATATAGTTCAAATTCAATAAAAATCGACAAAAATACAGTTTCTAGCTAAAATTTGATGGTTTCGTTGCACTTTCCGAGCCCGTAGGGTATCTGAGTGGCTTAAAAGTACAAGAAAACACTTCAAAAGTGACGTTTCTGAAGAATTTTAACAGTTTTCTTGTATCTACGAACGCCAGAATGCATAAAATTGACCTAAACGTCTCCCTTTCCTATTCTGAGTCGATTCTGCATGCTTTAAGTGTGTTTGGTGGCTCAGAACCATCAAAAAACGTTGAAATATAGTTCAAATTCAATAAAAATCGACAAAAATACAGTTTCTAGCTAAAATTTGATGGTTTCGTTGCACTTTCCGAGCCCGTAGGGTATCTGAGTGGCGTAAAAGTACAAGAAAACACTTCAAAAGTGACGTTTCTGAAGAATTTTAACAGTTTTCTTGTATCTACGAACGCCAGAATGCATAAAATTGACCTAAACGTCTCCTTTTCCTATTCTGAGTCGATTCTGCATGCTTTAAGTGTGTTTGGTGGCTCAGAACCATCAAAAAATGTTGAAATATATTTCAAATTCAATAAAAATCGACAAAAATACAGTTTCTAGCTAAAATTTGATGGTTTCGTTGCACTTTCCGAGCCCGTAGGGTATCTGAGTGGCTTAAAAGTACAAGAAAACACTTCAAAAGTGACGTTTCTGAAGAATTTTAACAGTTTTCTTGTATCTACGAACGCCAGAATGCATAAAATTGACCTAAACGTCTCCTTTTCCTATTCTGAGTCGATTCTGCATGCTTTAAGTGTGTTTGGTGGCTCAGAACTATCAAAAAACGTTGAAATATAGTTCAAATTCAATAAAAATCGACAAAAATACAGTTTCTAGCTAAAATTTGATGGTTTCGTTGCACTTTCCGAGCCCGTAGGGTATCTGAGTGGCTTAAAAGTACAAGAAAACACTTCAAAAGTGACGTTTCTGAAGAATTTTAACAGTTTTCTTGTATCTACGAACGCCAGAATGCATAAAATTGACCTAAACGTCTCCTTTTCCTATTCTGAGTCGATTCTGCATGCTTTAAGTGTGTTTGGTGGCTCAGAACCATCAAAAAACGTTGAAATATAGTTCAAATTCAATAAAAATCGACAAAAATACAGTTTCTAGCTAAAATTTGATGGTTTCGTTGCACTTTCCGAGCCCGTAGGGTATCTGAGTGGCTTAAAAGTACAAGAAAACACTTCAAAAGTGACGTTTCTGAAGAATTTTAACAGTTTTCTTGTATCTACGAACGCCAGAATGCATAAAATTGACCTAAACGTCTCCTTTTCCTATTCTGAGTCGATTCTGCATGCTTTAAGTGTGTTTGGTGGCTCAGAACCATCAAAAAACTTTAAAATATAGTTCAAATTCAATAAAAATCGACAAAAATACAGTTTCTAGGTAAAATTTGATGGTTTCGTTGCACTTTCCGAGCCCGTAGGGTATCTGAGTGGCTTAAAAGTACAAGAAAACACTTCAAAAGTGACGTTTCTGAAGAATTTTAACAGTTTTCTTGTATCTACGAACGCCAGAATGCATAAAATTGACCTAAACGTCTTCTTTTCCTATTCTGAGTCGATTCTGCATGCTTTAAGTGTGTTTGGTGGCTCAGAACCATCAAAAAACGTTGAAATATAGTTCAAATTCAATAAAAATCGACAAAAATACAGTTTCTAGCTAAAATTTGATGGTTTCGTTGCACTTTCCGAGCCCGTAGGGTATCTGAGTGGCTTAAAAGCACAAGAAAACACTTCAAAAGTGACGTTTCTGAAGAATTTTAACAGTTTTCTTGTATCTACGAACGCCAGAATGCATAAAATTGACCTAAACGTTTCCTTTTCCTATTCTGAGTCGATTCTGCATGCTTTAAGTGTGTTTGGTGGCTCAGAACCATCAAAAAACGTTGAAATATAGTTCAAATTCAATAAAAATCGACAAAAATACAGTTTCTAGCTAAAATTTGATGGTTTCGTTGCACTTTCCGAGCCCGTAGGGTATCTGAGTGGCTTAAAAGTACAAGAAAACACTTCAAAAGTGACGTTTCTGAAGAATTTTAACTGTTTTCTTGTATCTACGAACGCCAGAATGCATAAAATTGACCTAAACGTCTCCTTTTCCTATTCTGAGTCGATTCTGCATGTTTTAAGTGTGTTTGGTGGCTCAGAACCATCAAAAAACGTTGAAATATAGTTCAAATTCAATAAAAATCGACAAAAATACAGTTTCTAGCTAAAATTTGATGGTTTCGTTGCACTTTCCGAGCCCGTAGGGTATCTGAGTGGCTTAAAAGTACAAGAAAACACTTCAAAAGTGACGTTTCTGAAGAATTTTAACAGTTTTCTTGTATCTACGAACGCCAGAATGCATAAAATTGACCTAAACGTCTCCTTTTCCTATTCTGAGTCGATTCTGCATGCTTTAAGTGTGTTTGGTGGCTCAGAACCATCAAAAAACGTTGAAATATAGTTCAAATTCAATAAAAATCGACAAAAATACAGTTTCTAGCTAAAATTTGATGGTTTCGTTGCACTTTCCGAGCCCGTAGGGTATCTGAGTGGCTTAAAAGTACAAGAAAACACTTCAAAAGTGACGTTTCTGAAGAATTTTAACAGTTTTCTTGTATCTACGAACGCCAGAATGCATAAAATTGACCTAAACGTCTCCTTTTCCTATTCTGAGTCGATTCTGCATGCTTTAAGTGTGTTTGGTGGCTCAGAACCATCAAAAAACGTTGAAATATAGTTCAAATTCAATAAAAATCGACAAAAATACAGTTTCTAGCTAAAATTTGATGGTTTCGTTGCACTTTCCGAGCCCGTAGGGTATCTGAGTGGCTTAAAAGTACAAGAAAACACTTCAAAAGTGACGTTTCTGAAGAATTTTAACAGTTTTCTTGTATCTACGAACGCCAGAATGCATAAAACTGACCTAAACGTCTCCTTTTCCTATTCTGAGTCGATTCTACATGCTTTAAGTGTGTTTGGTGGCTCAGAACCATCAAAAACGTTGAAATATAGTTCAAATTCAATAAAAATCGACAAAAATACAGTTTCTAGCTAAAATTTGATGGTTTCGTTGCACTTTCCGAGCCCGTAGGGTATCTGAGTGGCTTAAAAGTACAAGAAAACACTTCAAAAGTGACGTTTCTGAAGAATTTTAACAGTTTTCTTGTATCTACGAACGCCAGAATGCATAAAATTGACCTAAACGTCTCCTTTTCCTATTCTGAGTCGATTCTGCATGCTTTAAGTGTGTTTGGTGGCTCAGAACCATCAAAAAACGTTGAAATATAGTTCAAATTCAATAAAAATCGACAAAAATACAGTTTCTAGCTAAAATTTGATGGATTCGTTGCACTTTCCGAGCCCGTAGTGTATCTGAGTGGCTTAAAAGTACAAGAAAACACTTCAAAAGTGACGTTTCTGAAGAATTTTAACAGTTTTCTTGTATCTACGAACGCCAGAATGCATAAAATTGACCTAAACGTCTCCTTTTCCTATTCTGAGTCGATTCTGCATGCTTTAAGTGTGTTTGGTGGCTCAGAACCATCAAAAAACGTTGAAATATAGTTCAAATTCAATAAAAATCGACAAAAATACAGTTTCTAGCTAAAATTTGATGGATTCGTTGCACTTTCCGAGCCCGTAGTGTATCTGAGTGGCTTAAAAGTACAAGAAAACACTTCAAAAGTGACGTTTCTGAAGAATTTTAACAGTTTTCTTGTATCTACGAACGCCAGAATGCATAAAATTGACCTAAACGTCTCCCTTTCCTATTCTGAGTCGATTCTGCATGCTTTAAGTGTGTTTGGTGGCTCAGAACCATCAAAAAACGTTGAAATATAGTTCAAATTCAATAAAAATCGACAAAAATACAGTTTCTAGCTAAAATTTGATGGTTTCGTTGCACTTTCCGAGCCCGTAGGGTATCTGAGTGGCTTAAAAGTACAAGAAAACACTTCAAAAGTGACGTTTCTGAAGAATTTTAACAGTTTTCTTGTATCTACGAACGCCAGAATGCATAAAACTGACCTAAACGTCTCCTTTTCCTATTCTGAGTCGATTCTACATGCTTTAAGTGTGTTTGGTGGCTCAGAACCATCAAAAAACGTTGAAATATAGTTCAAATTCAATAAAAATCGACAAAAATACAGTTTCTAGCTAAAATTTGATGGTTTCGTTGCACTTTCCGAGCCCGTAGGGTATCTGAGTGGCTTAAAAGTACAAGAAAACACTTCAAAAGTGACGTTTCTGAAGAATTTTAACAGTTTTCTTGTATCTACGAACGCCAGAATGCATAAAATTGACCTAAACGTCTCCTTTTCCTATTCTGAGTCGATTCTGCATGCTTTAAGTGTGTTTGGTGGCTCAGAACCATCAAAAAACGTTGAAATATAGTTCAAATTCAATAAAAATCGACAAAAATACAGTTTCTAGCTAAAATTTGATGGTTTCGTTGCACTTTCCGAGCCCGTAGGGTATCTGAGTGGCTTAAAAGTACAAGAAAACACTTCAAAAGTGACGTTTCTGAAGAATTTTAACAGTTTTCTTGTATCTACGAACGCCAGAATGCATAAAATTGACCTAAACGTCTCCTTTTCCTATTCTGAGTCGATTCTGCATGCTTTAAGTGTGTTTGGTGGCTCAGAACAATCAAAAAACGTTGAAATATAGTTCAAATTCAATAAAAATCGACAAAAATACAGTTTCTAGCTAAAATTTGACGGTTTCGTTGCACTTTCCGAGCCCGTAGGGTATCTGAGTGGCTTAAAAGTACAAGAAAACACTTCAAAAGTGACGTTTCTGAAGAATTTTAACAGTTTTCTTGTATCTACGAACGCCAGAATGCATAAAATTGACCTAAACGTCTCCTTTTCCTATTCTGAGTCGATTCTGCATGCTTTAAGTGTGTTTGGTGGCTCAGAACCATCAAAAAACGTTGAAATATAGTTCAAATTCAATAAAAATCGAGAAAAATACAGTTTCTAGCTAAAATTTGATGGTTTCGTTGCACTTTCCGAGCCCGTAGGGTATCTGAGTGGCTTAAAAGTACAAGAAAACACTTCAAAAGTGACGTTTCTGAAGAATTTTAACAGTTTTCTTGTATCTACGAACGCCAGAATGCATAAAACTGACCTAAACGTCTCCTTTTCCTATTCTGAGTCGATTCTACATGCTTTAAGTGTGTTTGGTGGCTCAGAACCATCAAAAAACGTTGAAATATAGTTCAAATTCAATAAAAATCGCCAAAGATACAGTTTCTAGCTAAAATTTGATGGTTTCGTTGCACTTTCCGAGCCCGTAGGGTATCTGAGTGGCTTAAAAGTACAAGAAAACACTTCAAAAGTGACGTTTCTGAAGAATTTTAACAGTTTTCTTGTATCTACGAACGCCAGAATGCATAAAATTGACCTAAACGTCTCCTTTTCCTATTCTGAGTCGATTCTGCATGCTTTAAGTGTGTTTGGTGGCTCAGAACCATCAAAAAACGTTGAAATATAGTTCAAATTCAATAAAAATCGACAAAAATACAGTTTCTAGCTAAAATTTGATGGTTTCGTTGCACTTACCGAGCCCGTAGGGTATCTGAGTGGCTTAAAAGTACAAGAAAACACTTCAAAAGTGACGTTTCTGAAGAATTTAACAGTTTTCTTGTATCTACGAACGCCAGAATGCATAAAATTGACCTAAACGTCTCCTTTTCCTATTCTGAGTCGATTCTGCATGCTTTAAGTGTGTTTGGTGGCTCAGAACCATCAAAAAACGTTGAAATATAGTTCAAATTCAATAAAAATCGACAAAAATACAGTTTCTAGCTAAAATTTTATGGTTTCGTTGCACTTTCCGAGCCCGTAGGGTATCTGAGTGGCTTAAAAGTACAAGAAAACACTTCAAAAGTGACGTTTCTGAAGAATTTTAACAGTTTTCTTGTATCTACGAACGCCAGAATGCATAAAATTGACCTAAACGTCTCCTTTTCCTATTCTGAGTCGATTCTGCATGCTTTAAGTGTGTTTGGTGGCTCAGAACCATCAAAAAACGTTGAAATATAGTTCAAATTCAATAAAAATCGACAAAAATACAGTTTCTAGCTAAAATTTGATGGTTTCGTTGCACTTTCCGAGCCCGTAGGGTATCTGAGTGGCTTAAAAGTACAAGAAAACACTTCAAAAGTGACGTTTCTGAAGAATTTTAACAGTTTTCTTGTATCTACGAACGCCAGAATGCATAAAATTGACCTAAACGTCTCCTTTTCCTATTCTGAGTCGATTCTGCATGCTTTAAGTGTGTTTGGTGGCTCAGAACCATCAAAAATCGTTGAAATATAGTTCAAATTCAATAAAAATCGACAAAAATACAGTTTCTAGCTAAAATTTGATGGTTTCGTTGCACTTTCCGAGCCCGTAGGGTATCTGAGTGGCTTAAAAGTACAAGAAAACACTTCAAAAGTGACGTTTCTGAAGAATTTTAACAGTTTTCTTATATCTACGAACGCCAGAATGCATAAAATTGACCTAAACGTCTCCTTTTCCTATTCTGAGTCGATTCTGCATGCTTTAAGTGTGTTTGGTGGCTCAGAACCATCAAAAAACGTTGAAATATAGTTCAAATTCAATAAAAATCGACAAAAATACAGTTTCTAGCTAAAATTTGACGGTTTCGTTGCACTTTCCGAGCCCGTAGGGTATCTGAGTGGCTTAAAAGTACAAGAAAACACTTCAAAAGTGACGTTTCTGAAGAATTTTAACAGTTTTCTTGTATCTACGAACGCCAGAATGCATAAAATTGACCTAAACGTCTCCTTTTCCTATTCTGAGTCGATTCTGCATGCTTTAAGTGTGTTTGGTGGCTCAGAACCATCAAAAAACGTTGAAATATAGTTCAAATTCAATAAAAATCGACAAAAATACAGTTTCTAGCTAAAATTTGATGGTTTCGTTGCACTTTCCGAGCCCGTAGGGTATCTGAGTGGCTTAAAAGTACAAGAAAACACTTCAAAAGTGACGTTTCTGAAGAATTTTAACAGTTTTCTTGTATCTACGAACGCCAGAATGCATAAAACTGACCTAAACGTCTCCTTTTCCTATTCTGAGTCGATTCTACATGCTTTAAGTGTGTTTGGTGGCTCAGAACTATCAAAAAACGTTGAAATATAGTTCAAATTCAATAAAAATCGACAAAGATACAGTTTCTAGCTAAAATTTGATGGTTTCGTTGCACTTTCCGAGCCCGTAGGGTATCTGAGTGGCTTAAAAGTACAAGAAAACACTTCAAAAGTGACGTTTCTGAAGAATTTTAACAGTTTTCTTGTATCTACGAACGCCAGAATGCATAAAATTGACCTAAACGTCTCCTTTTCCTATTCTGAGTCGATTCTGCATGCTTTAAGTGTGTTTGGTGGCTCAGAACCATCAAAAAACGTTGAAATATAGTTCAAATTCAATAAAAATCGACAAAAATACAGTTTCTAGCTAAAATTTGATGGTTTCGTTGCACTTTCCGAGCCCGTAGGGTATCTGAGTGGCTTAAAAGTAGAAGAAAACACTTCAAAAGTGACGTTTCTGAAGAATTTTAACAGTTTTCTTGTATCTACGAACGCCAGAATGCATAAAATTGACCTAAACGTCTCCTTTTCCTATTCTGAGTCGATTCTGCATGCTTTAAGTGTGTTTGGTGGCTCAGAACCATCAAAAATCGTTGAAATATAGTTCAAATTCAATAAAAATCGACAAAAATACAGTTTCTAGCTAAAATTTGATGGTTTCGTTGCACTTACCGAGCCCGTAGGGTATCTGAGTGGCTTAAAAGTACAAGAAAACACTTCAAAAGTGACGTTTCTGAAGAATTTAACAGTTTTCTTGTATCTACGAACGCCAGAATGCATAAAATTGACCTAAACGTCTCCTTTTCCTATTCTGAGTCGATTCTGCATGCTTTAAGTGTGTTTGGTGGCTCAGAACCATCAAAAAACGTTGAAATATAGTTCAAATTCAATAAAAATCGACAAAAATACAGTTTCTAGCTAAAATTTTATGGTTTCGTTGCACTTTCCGAGCCCGTAGGGTATCTGAGTGGCTTAAAAGTACAAGAAAACACTTCAAAAGTGACGTTTCTGAAGAATTTTAACAGTTTTCTTGTATCTACGAACGCCAGAATGCATAAAATTGACCTAAACGTCTCCTTTTCCTATTCTGAGTCGATTCTGCATGCTTTAAGTGTGTTTGGTGGCTCAGAACCATCAAAAAACGTTGAAATATAGTTCAAATTCAATAAAAATCGACAAAAATACAGTTTCTAGCTAAAATTTGATGGTTTCGTTGCACTTTCCGAGCCCGTAGGGTATCTGAGTGGCTTAAAAGTACAAGAAAACACTTCAAAAGTGACGTTTCTGAAGAATTTTAACAGTTTTCTTGTATCTACGAACGCCAGAATGCATAAAATTGACCTAAACGTCTCCTTTTCCTATTCTGAGTCGATTCTGCATGCTTTAAGTGTGTTTGGTGGCTCAGAACCATCAAAAAACGTTGAAATATAGTTCAAATTCAATAAAAATCGACAAAAATACAGTTTCTAGCTAAAATTTGATGGTTTCGTTGCACTTTCCGAGCCCGTAGGGTATCTGAGTGGCTTAAAAGTGACGTTTCTGAAGAATTTTAACAGTTTTCTTGTATCTACGAACGCCAGAATGCATAAAATTGACCTAAACGTCTCCTTTTCCTATTCTGAGTCGATTCTGCATGCTTTAAGTGTGTTTGGTGGCTCAGAACCATCAAAAAACGTTGAAATATAGTTCAAATTCAATAAAAATCGACAAAAATACAGTTTCTAGCTAAAATTTGATGGTTTCGTTGCACTTTCCGAGCCCGTAGGGTATCTGAGTGGCTTAAAAGTACAAGAAAACACTTCAAAAGTGACATTTCTGAAGAATTTTAACAGTTTTCTTGTATCTACGAACGCCAGAATGCATAAAATTGACCTAAACGTCTCCTTTTCCTATTCAGAGTCGATTCTGCATGCTTTAAGTGTGTTTGGTGGCTCAGAACCATCAAAAAACGTTGAAATATAGTTCAAATTCAATAAAAATCGACAAAAATACAGTTTCTAGCTAAAATTTGATGGTTTCGTTGCACTTTCCGAGCCCGTAGGGTATCTGAGTGTCTTAAAAGTACAAGAAAACACTTCAAAAGTGACGTTTCTGAAGAATTTTAACAGTTTTCTTGTATCTACGAACGCCAGAATGCATAAAATTGACCTAAACGTCTCCTTTTCCTATTCTGAGTCGATTCTGCATGCTTTAAGTGTGTTTGGTGGCTCAGAACCATCAAAAAACGTTGAAATATAGTTCAAATTCAATAAAAATCGACAAAAATACACTTTCTAGCTAAAATTTGATGGTTTCGTTGCACTTTCCGAGCCCGTAGGGTATCTGAGTGGCTTAAAAGTACAAGAAAACACTTCAAAAGTGACGTTTCTGAAGAATTTTAACAGTTTTCTTGTATCTACGAACGCCAGAATGCATAAAATTGACCTAAACGTCTCCTTTTCCTATTCTGAGTCGATTCTGCGTGCTTTAAGTGTGTTTGGTGGCTCAGAACCATCAAAAAACGTTGAAATATAGTTCAAATTCAATAAAAATCGACAAAAATACAGTTTCTAGCTAAAATTTGATGGTTTCGTTGCACTTTCCGAGCCCGTAGGGTATCTGAGTGGCTTAAAAGTACAAGAAAACACTTCAAAAGTGACATTTCTGAAGAATTTTAACAGTTTTCTTGTATCTACGAACGCCAGAATGCATAAAATTGACCTAAACGTCTCCTTTTCCTATTCAGAGTCGATTCTGCATGCTTTAAGTGTGTTTGGTGGCTCAGAACCATCAAAAAACGTTGAAATATAGTTCAAATTCAATAAAAATCGACAAAAATACAGTTTCTAGCTAAAATTTGATGGTTTCGTTGCACTTTCCGAGCCCGTAGGGTATCTGAGTGTCTTAAAAGTACAAGAAAACACTTCAAAAGTGACGTTTCTGAAGAATTTTAACAGTTTTCTTGTATCTACGAACGCCAGAATGCATAAAATTGACCTAAACGTCTCCTTTTCCTATTCTGAGTCGATTCTGCATGCTTTAAGTGTGTTTGGTGGCTCAGAACCATCAAAAAACGTTGAAATATAGTTCAAATTCAATAAAAATCGACAAAAATACAGTTTCTAGCTAAAATTTGATGGTTTCGTTGCACTTTCCGAGCCCGTAGGGTATCTGAGTGGCTTAAAAGTACAAGAAAACACTTCAAAAGTGACGTTTCTGAAGAATTTTAACAGTTTTCTTGTATCTACGAACGCCAGAATGCATAAAATTGACCTAAACGTCTCCTTTTCCTATTCTGAGTCGATTCTGCATGCTTTAAGTGTGTTTGGTGGCTCAGAACCATCAAAAAACGTTGAAATATAGTTCAAATTCAATAAAAATCGACAAAAATACAGTTTCTAGCTAAAATTTGATGGTTTCGTTGCACTTTCCGAGCCCGTAGGGTATCTGAGTGGCTTAAAAGTACAAGAAAACACTTCAAAAGTGACGTTTCTGAAGAATTTTAACAGTTTTCTTGTATCTACGAACGCCAGAATGCATAAAATTGACCTAAACGTCTCCTTTTCCTATTCTGAGTCGATTCTGCATGCTTTAAGTGTGTTTGGTGGCTCAGAACCATCAAAAAACGTTGAAATATAGTTCAAATTCAATAAAAATCGACAAAAATACAGTTTCTAGCTAAAATTTGATGGTTTCGTTGCACTTTCCGAGCCCGTAGGGTATCTGAGTGGCTTAAAAGTACAAGAAAACACTTCAAAAGTGACGTTTCTGAAGAATTTTAACAGTTTTCTTGTATCTACGAACGCCAGAATGCATAAAATTGACCTAAACGTCTCCTTTTCCTATTCTGAGTCGATTCTGCATGCTTTAAGTGTGTTTGGTGGCTCAGAACCATCAAAAAACGTTGAAATATAGTTCAAATTCAATAAAAATCGACAAAAATACAGTTTCTAGCTAAAATTTGATGGTTTCGTTGCACTTTCCGAGCCCGTAGGGTATCTGAGTGGCTTAAAAGTACAAGAAAACACTTCAAAAGTGACGTTTCTGAAGAATTTTAACAGTTTTCTTGTATCTACGAACGCCAGAATGCATAAAATTGACCTAAAGGTCTCCTTTTCCTATTCTGAGTCGATTCTGCATGCTTTAAGTGTGTTTGGTGGCTCAGGACCATCAAAAAACGTTGAAATATAGTTCAAATTCAATAAAAATCGACAAAAATACAGTTTCTAGCTAAAATTTGATGGTTTCGTTGCACTTTCCGAGCCCATAGGGTATCTGAGTGGCTTAAAAGTACAAGAAAACACTTCAAAAGTGACGTTTCTGAACAATTTTAACAGTTTTCTTGTATCTACGAACGCCAGAATGCATAAAATTGACCTAAACGTCTCCTTTTCCTATTCTGAGTCGATTCTGCATGCTTTAAGTGTGTTTGGTGGCTCAGAACCATCAAAAAACGTTGAAACATAGTTCAAATTCAATTAGAATCGACAAAAATACAGTTTCTAGCTAAAATTTGATGGTTTCGTTGCACTTTCCGAGCCCGTAGGGTATCTGAGTGGCTTAAAAGTACAAGAAAACACTTCAAAAGTGACGTTTCTGAAGAATTTTAACAGTTTTCTTGTATCTACGAACGCCAGAATGCATAAAATTGACCTAAACGTCTCCTTTTCCTATTCTGAGTCGATTCTGCATGCTTTAAGTGTGTTTGGTGGCTCAGAACCATCAAAAAACGTTGAAATATAGTTCAAATTCAATAAAAATCGACAAAAATACAGTTTCTAGCTAAAATTTGATGGTTTCGTTGCACTTTCCGAGCCCGTAGGGTATCTGAGTGGCTTAAAAGTACAAGAAAACACTTCAAAAGTGACGTTTCTGAAGAATTTTAACAGTTTTCTTGTATCTACGAACGCCAGAATGCATAAAATTGACCTAAACGTCTCCTTTTCCTAACCTAAACGTCTCCTTTTCCTATTCTGAGTCGATTCTGCATGCTTTAAGTGTGTTTGGTGGCTCAGAACCATCAAAAAACGTTGAAATATAGTTCAAATTCAATAAAAATCGACAAAAATACAGTTTCTAGCTAAAATTTGATGGTTTCGTTGCACTTTCCGAGCCCGTAGGGTATCTGATTGGCTTAAAAGTACAAGAAAACACTTCAAAAGTGACGTTTCTGAAGAATTTTAACAGTTTTCTTGTATCTACGAACGCCAGAATGCATAAAATTGACCTAAACTTCTCCTTTTCCTATTCTGAGTCGATTCTGCATGCTTTAAGTGTGTTTGGTGGCTCAGAACTATCAAAAAACGTTGAAATATAGTTCAAATTCAATAAAAATCGACAAAAATACAGTTTCTAGCTAAAATTTGATGGTTTCGTTGCACTTTCCGAGCCCGTAGTGTATCTGATTGGCTTAAAAGTACAAGAAAACAATTCAAAAGTAACGTTTCTGAAGAATTTTAACAGTTTTCTTGTATCTACGAACGCCAGAATGCATAAAATTGACCTAAACGTCTCCTTTTCCTATTCTGAGTCGATTCTGCATGCTTTAAGTGTGTTTGGTGGCTCAGAACCATCAAAAAACGTTGAAATATAGTTCAAATTCAATAAAAATCGACAAAAATACAGTTTCTAGCTAAAATTTGATGGTTTCGTTGCACTTTCCGAGCCCGTTGGGTATCTGATTGGCTTAAAAGTACAAGAAAACACTTCAAAAGTGACGTTTCTGAAGAATTTTAACAGTTTTCTTGTATCTACGAACGCCAGAATGCATAAAATTGACCTAAACGTCTCCTTTTCCTATTCTGAGTCGATTCTGCATGCTTTAAGTGTGTTTGGTGGCTCAGAACCATCAAAAAACGTTGAAATATAGTTCAAATTCAATAAAAATCGACAAAAATACAGTTTCTAGCTAAAATTTGATGGTTTCGTTGCACTTTCCGAGCCCGCAGGGTATCTGATTGGCTTAAAAGTACAAGAAAACACTTCAAAAGTGACGTTTCTGAAGAATTTTAACAGTTTTCTTGTATCTACGAACGCCAGAATGCATAAAATTGACCTAAACGTCTCCTTTTCCTATTCTGAGTCGATTCTGCATGCTTTAAGTGTGTTTGGTGGCTCAGAACCATCAAAAAACGTTGAAATATAGTTCAAATTCAATAAAAATCGACAAAAATACAGTTTCTAGCTAAAATTTGATGGTTTCGTTGCACTTTCCGAGCCCGTAGGGTATCTGATTGGCTTAAAAGTACAAGAAAACACTTCAAAAGTGACGTTTCTGAAGAATTTTAACAGTTTTCTTGTATCTACGAACGCCAGAATGCATAAAATTGACCTAAACTTCTCCTTTTCCTATTCTGAGTCGATTCTGCATGCTTTAAGTGTGTTTGGTGGCTCAGAACTATCAAAAAACGTTGAAATATAGTTCAAATTCAATAAAAATCGACAGAAATACAGTTTCTAGCTAAAATTTGATGGTTTCGTTGCACTTTCCGAGCCCGTAGGGTATCTGATTGGCTTAAAAGTACAAGAAAGCACTTCAAAAGTAACGTTTCAGAAGAATTTTAACAGTTTTCTTGTATCTACGAACGCCAGAATGCATAAAATTGACCTAAACGTCTCCTTTTCCTATTCTGAGTCGATTCTGCATGCTTTAAGTGTGTTTGGTGGCTCAGAACCATCAAAAAACGTTGAAATATAGTTCAAATTCAATAAAAATCGACAAAAATACAGTTTCTAGCTAAAATTTGATGGTTTCGTTGCACTTTCCGAGCCCGTAGGGTATCTGATTGGCTTAAAAGTACAAGAAAACACTTCAAAAGTGACGTTTCTGAAGAATTTTAACAGTTTTCTTGTATCTACGAACGCCAGAATGCATAAAATTGACCTAAACGTCTCCTTTTCCTATTCTGAGTCGATTCTGCATGCTTTAAGTGTGTTTGGTGGCTCAGAACCTTCAAAAAACGTTGAAATATAGTTCAAATTCAATAAAAATCGACAAAAATACAGTTTCTAGCTAAAATTTGATGGTTTCGTTGCACTTTCCGAGCCCGTAGGGTATCTGATTGGCTTAAAAGTATAAGAAAACACTTCAAAAGTGACGTTTCTGAAGAATTTTAACAGTTTTCTTGTATCTACGAACGCCAGAATGCATAAAATTGACCTAAACGTCTCCTTTTCCTATTCTGAGTCGATTCTGCATGCTTTAAGTGTGTTTGGTGGCTCAGAACCATCAAAAAACGTTGAAATATAGTTCAAATTCAATAAAAATCGACAAAAATACAGTTTCTAGCTAAAATTTGATGGTTTCGTTGCACTTTCCGAGCCCGTAGGGTATCTGATTGGCTTAAAAGTACAAGAAAACACTTCAAATGTGACGTTTCTGAAGAATTTTAACAGTTTTCTTGTATCTACGAACGCCAGAATGCATAAAATTGACCTAAACGTCTCCTTTTCCTATTCTGAGTCGATTCTGCATGCTTTAAGTGTGTTTGGTGGCTCAGAACCATCAAAAAACTTTGAAATATAGTTCAAATTCAATAAAAATCGACAAAAATACAGTTTCTAGCTAAAATTTGATGGTTTCGTTGCACTTTCCGAGCCCGTAGGGTATCTGATTGGCTTAAAAGTACAAGAAAACACTTCAAAAGTGACGTTTCTGAAGAATTTTAACAGTTTTCTTGTATCTACGAACGCCAGAATGCATAAAATTGACCTAAACGTCTCCTTTTCCTATTCTGAGTCGATTCTGCATGCTTTAAGTGTGTTTGGTGGCTCAGAACCATCAAAAAACTTTGAAATATAGTTCAAATTCAATAAAAATCGACAAAAATACAGTTTCTAGCTAAAATTTGATGGTTTCGTTGCACTTTCCGAGCCCGTTGGGTATCTGATTGGCTTAAAAGTACAAGAAAACACTTCAAAAGTGACGTTTCTGAAGAATTTTAACAGTTTTCTTGTATCTACGAACGCCAGAATGCATAAAATTGACCTAAACTTCTCCTTTTCCTATTCTGAGTCGATTCTGCATGCTTTAAGTGTGTTTGGTGGCTCAGAACCATCAAAAAACGTTGAAATATAGTTCAAATTCAATAAAAATCGACAAAAATACAGTTTCTAGCTAAAATTTGATGGTTTCGTTGCACTTTCCGAGCCCGTAGGGTATCTGATTGGCTTAAAAGTACAAGAAAACACTTCAAAAGTGACGTTTCTGAAGAATTTTAACAGTTTTCTTGTATCTACGAACGCCAGAATGCATAAAATTGACCTAAACGTCTCCTTTTCCTATTCTGAGTCGATTCTGCATGCTTTAAGTGTGTTTGGTGGCTCAGAACCATCAAAAAACGTTGAAATATAGTTCAAATTCAATAAAAATCGACAAAAATACAGTTTCTAGCTAAAATTTGATGGTTTCGTTGCACTTTCCGAGCCCGTAGGGTATCTGATTGGCTTAAAAGTACAAGAAAACACTTCAAAAGTGACGTTTCTGAAGAATTTTAACAGTTTTCTTGTATCTACGAACGCCAGAATGCATAAAATTGACCTAAACGTCTCCTTTTCCTATTCTGAGTCGATTCTGCATGCTTTAAGTGTGTTTGGTGGCTCAGAACCATCAAAAAACGTTGAAATATAGTTCAAATTCAATAAAAATCGACAAAAATACAGTTTCTAGCTAAAATTTGATGGTTTCGTTGCACTTTAAGAGCCCGTAGGGTATCTGATTGGCTTAAAAGTACAAGAAAACACTTCAAAAGTGACGTTTCTGAAGAATTTTAACAGTTTTCTTGTATCTACGAACGCCAGAATGCATAAAATTGACCTAAACGTCTCCTTTTCCTATTCTGAGTCGATTCTGCATGCTTTAAGTGTGTTTGGTGGCTCAGAACCATCAAAAAACGTTGAAATATAGTTCAAATTCAATAAAAATCGACAAAAACACAGTTTCTAGCTAAAATTTGATGGTTTCGTTGCACTTTCCGAGCCCGTAGGGTTTCTGATTGGCTTAAAAGTACAAGAAAACACTTCAAAAGTGACGTTTCTGAAGAATTTTAACAGTTTTCTTGTATCTACGAACGCCAGAATGCATAAAATTGACCTAAATTTTATGCATGATGCGTGCAATATTTTTTACGATTTAATTTATTCCACATTTGATTATACAGTCCCGTATACTGTTTGTAAACACGACAAGGGATACCCTATCTGGTTTACCCGTTCAATAATTAGTAAAATCAAATTAAAAAATAAGGCTCATAAGAAATTCAAGTTAAGTAAGCAATCTGCAGACTATGAGTATTACAAGGCACTAAGATCTCAAGTAAAAACGATGATAAGGTTTGCATATGAAAATTATATTAGCAAAATTGAAGGTAATTTAGTTTCAGATCCTAAGACATTTTGGAACTACATTCGTGGTAAAAAAAGTCACACCAGGATACCTGGTCAAATGACATATAATGACTCTCAACTTGACAATGCTGATGCTATTGTTAATGCTTTCGCCCATTTTTTTCAAAGTGTCTATATTGAATCAAATTCAAATTCATGTAACAAACCATGTGATAAGCAGTCAGGTGAAAGTTTCCCGAATATCGCTGTACATTGCTTCTCTCTGTCAGATGTGCGTCTTGCCTTAAAGCAAGTTAAAAATAAAAAAACTGCAGGATTAGACTTGGTACCAGCTTATATAGTGAAAGATTGTTACAATATTTTTTGCGAACCTTTGCTGCATATTTATAATTTAATCTTGAAAACGTCAACCTTCCCCTCAATATGGAAAAAAGTTAAAGTTTGTCCAGTATTTAAAAGTGGAGATCATACTAATATTGTGAATTACCGACCCATTGCTATATTATCGAATTTTTCAAAAGTTTTTGAATCTATTCTTTATAAACACTTATATGCACAGGTTAAAAACTTAATTTCCCCTTGTCAGCATGGTTTTATGAAAAAGAGATCAACTGAAACTAACTTAGCTGTACTATCACAATATGTTGCCGAAGCTTTGAACCAGCGTGGCCAAGTGGATGTTTTGTACACCGATTTTCGGAAGGCTTTCGACACCATAAACTTCCTTATACTCATTAAGAAATTAGATCACTTTGGGTTTTCGGGAGGACTGTGTAATCTGTTTCTATCGTATCTTTCTGAAAGAGAGCAAGTAGTTGTTTATCAACAGAGTAGATCCTTGCCATTTTTCGCCACGTCTGGTGTACCACAGGGATCCAACTTAGGGCCCCTGTTGTTTCTACTGTTTATCAATGACCTTAGTGACATAATGGATAGTAACAGATTGTTCTACGCAGACGACTTGAAATTATACGCCAAAATTGATTGTTTTAGCGATTGCTTAAATCTTCAACATGATTTAGATAAAGTTTATAACTGGTGTTGCGAGAATTGTCTGTTTCTGAACATTGGTAAATGCAAGGTGATATCTTACAGTCGTAAAAGGCAGATTACTCAGTTTGACTATAGCATTAATAATGACTTAATACAACGTTGCTCGAAAACTACTGACTTAGGTGTGACATTTGATACTGAATTTACCTTCAGGGAACATATTACCATTAAAATTAAGGAATCATGCCGTGTTTTAGGCTTCATTTACAGAAATTGTTCTGATTTTAGAAATAGAAACGATAGTTTGAAGACCCTATATTACGCTTTGGTGCGTTCTAAACTCGAGTATTGCTCTCTAATTTGGTATCCTGTGTACTCCTATATGGTTAAAGGGATAGAGCGTATCCAACGTAAATTTCTGAAATTTCTTTATCGCCAACGTTTTGGTTATTACCCTCATAGACACTTTGAGCATTCCATCCTTTTGTCTATCTTTGGAGTATTGTCACTTGAAACAAGGAGGGTCTTATCATCCATTAATTTTGTATATAAGTTAAATAATTTTTATATTGACTGTCCCCTGCTTTTAGATTATCTTAATTTTTATGTGCCTCGTTTATCGAGTAGAAGTAGTCGCACGTTTTATTGCATCTTTAATAGAAGTAACGCCCTAAAGAGATCGCCTATCACGGTTGCTTGCTCCAACTTTAATATATTTGCGAAAGATTGTGACCTTAACTTCGATTCCTTAAAATGTATTCTAGGTAAAGCTGTTCTCGAGTTTAACAAAAAATAGTTTATCTTTATCTAATTAGTTTATATATTTTTCTATATGTTTTTGTGCGCATCTGTACACTTATTTGTTTATTGTTTTTTATATATGTATTTTGTATTTTTTTCTTTTGCCTACTTGTGGCTTATGCTGTTTGGCAAATATATATCTAAACGTCTCCTTTTCCTATTCTGAGTCGATTCTGCATGCTTTAAGTGTGTTTGGTGGCTCAGAACCATCAAAAAACGTTGAAATATAGTTCAAATTCAATAAAAATCGACAAAAATACAGTTTCTAGCTAAAATTTGATGGTTTCGTTGCACTTTCCGAGCCCGTAGGGTATCTGATTGGCTTAAAAGTACAAGAAAACACTTCAAAAGTGACGTTTCTGAAGAATTTTAACAGTTTTCTTGTATCTACGAACGCCAGAATGCATAAAATTGACCTAAACGTCTCCTTTTCCTATTCTGAGTCGATTCTGCATGCTTTAAGTGTGTTTGGTGGCTCAGAACCATCAAAAAACGTTGAAATATAGTTCAAATTCAATAAAAATCGACAAAAATACAGTTTCTAGCTAAAATTTGATGGTTTCGTTGCACTTTCCGAGCCCGTAGGGTATCTGATTGGCTTAAAAGTACAAGAAAACACTTCAAAAGTGACGTTTCTGAAGAATTTTAACAGTTTTCTTGTATCTACGAACGCCAGAATGCATAAAATTGACCTAAACGTCTCCTTTTCCTATTCTGAGTCGATTCTGCATGCTTTAAGTGTGTTTGGTGGCTCAGAACCATCAAAAAACGTTGAAATATAGTTCAAATTCAATAAAAATCGACAAAAATACAGTTTCTAGCTAAAATTTGATGGTTTCGTTGCACTTTCCGAGCCCGTTGGGTATCTGATTGGCTTAAAAGTACAAGAAAACACTTCAAAAGTGACGTTTCTGAAGAATTTTAACAGTTTTCTTGTATCTACGAAGGCCAGAATGCATAAAATTGACCTAAACGTCTCCTTTTCCTATTCTGAGTCGATTCTGCATGCTTTAAGTGTGTTTGGTGGCTCAGAACCATCAAAAAACGTTGAAATATAGTTCAAATTCAATAAAAATCGACAAAAATACAGTTTCTAGCTAAAATTTGATGGTTTCGTTGCACTTTCCGAGCCCGTAGGGTATCTGATTGGCTTAAAAGTACAAGAAAACACTTCAAAAGTGACGTTTCTGAAGAATTTTAACAGTTTTCTTGTATCTACGAACGCCAGAATGCATAAAATTGACCTAAACGTCTCCTTTTCCTATTCTGAGTCGATTCTGCATGCTTTAAGTGTGTTTGGTGGCTCAGAACCATCAAAAAACGTTGAAATATAGTTCAAATTCAATAAAAATCGACAAAAATACAGTTTCTAGCTAAAATTTGATGGTTTCGTTGCACTTTCCGAGCCCGTAGGGTATCTGATTTGCTTAAAAGTACAAGAAAACACTTCAAAAGTGACGTTTCTGAAGAATTTTAACAGTTTTCTTGTATCTACGAACGCCAGAATGCATAAAATTGACCTAAACGTCTCCTTTTCCTATTCTGAGTCGATTCTGCATGCTTTCAGTGTGTTTGGTGGCTCAGAACCATCAAAAAACGTTGAAATATAGTTCAAATTCAATAAAAATCGACAAAAATACAGTTTCTAGCTAAAATTTGATGGTTTCGTTGCACTTTCCGAGCCCGTAGGGTATCTGATTGGCTTAAAAGTACAAGAAAACACTTCAAAAGTGACGTTTCTGAAGAATTTTAACAGTTTTCTTGTATCTACGAACGCCAGAATGCATAAAATTGACCTAAACGTCTCCTTTTCCTATTCTGAGTCGATTCTGCATGCTTTAAGTGTGTTTGGTGGCTCAGAACCATCAAAAAACGTTGAAATATAGTTCAAATTCAATAAAAATCGACAAAAATACAGTTTCTAGCTAAAATTTGATGGTTTCGTTGCACTTTCCGAGCCCGTTGGGTATCTGATTGGCTTAAAAGTACAAGAAAACACTTCAAAAGTGACGTTTCTGAAGAATTTTAACAGTTTTCTTGTATCTACGAACGCCAGAATGCATAAAATTGACCTAAACGTCTCCTTTTCCTATTCTGAGTCGATTCTGCATGCTTTAAGTGTGTTTGGTGGCTCAGAACCATCAAAAAACGTTGAAATATAGTTCAAATTCTATAAAAATCGACAAAAATACAGTTTCTAGCTAAAATTTGATGGTTTCGTTGCACTTTCCGAGCCCGTAGGGTATCTGATTGGCTTAAAAGTACAAGAAAACACTTCAAAAGTGACGTTTCTGAAGAATTTTAACAGTTTTCTTGTATCTACCAACGCCAGAATGCATAAAATTGACCTAAACGTCTCCTTTTCCTATTCTGAGTCGATTCTGCATGCTTTAAGTGTGTTTGGTGGCTCAGAACCATCAAAAAACGTTGAAAAATAGTTCAAATTCAATAAAAATCGACAAAAATACAGTTTCTAGCTAAAATTTGATGGTTTCGTTGCACTTTCCGAGCCCGTAGGGTATCTGATTGGCTTAAAAGTAGAAGAAAACACTTCAAAAGTGACGTTTCTGAAGAATTTTAACAGTTTTCTTGTATCTACGAACGCCAGGTTGCATAAAATTGACCTAAACGTCTCCTTTTCCTATTCTGAGTCGATTCTGCATGCTTTAAGTGTGTTTGGTGGCTCAGAACCATCAAAAAACGTTGAAATATAGTTCAAATTCAATAAAAATCGACAAAAATACAGTTTCTAGCTAAAATTTGATGGTTTCGTTGCACTTTCCGAGCCCGTAGGGTATCTGATTGGCTTAAAAGTACAAGAAAACACTTCAAAAGTGACGCTTCTGAAGAATTTTAACAGTTTTCTTGTATCTACGAACGCCAGAATGCATAAAATTGACCTAAACGTCTCCTTTTCCTATTCTGAGTCGATTCTGCATGCTTTAAGTGTGTTTGGTGGCTCAGAACCATCAAAAAACGTTGAAATATAGTTCAAATTCAATAAAAATCGACAAAAATACAGTTTCTAGCTAAAATTTGATGGTTTCGTTGCACTTTCCGAGCCCGTTGGGTATCTGATTGGCTTAAAAGTACAAGAAAACACTTCAAAAGTGAAGTTTCTGAAGAATTTTAACAGTTTTCTTGTATCTACGAACGCCAGAATGCATAAAATTGACCTAAACGTCTCCTTTTCCTATTCTGAGTCGATTCTGCATGCTTTAAGTATGTTTGGTGGCTCAGAACCATCAAAAAACGTTGAAATATAGTTCAAATTCAATAAAAATCGACAAAAATACAGTTTCTAGCTAAAATTTGATGGTTTCGTTGCACTTTCCGAGCCCGTTGGGTATCTGATTGGCTTAAAAGTACAAGAAAACACTTCAAAAGTGACGTTTCTGAAGAATTTTAACAGTTTTCTTGTGTCTACGAACGCCAGAATGCATAAAATTGACCTAAACGTCTCCTTTTCCTATTCTGAGTCGATTCTGCATGCTTTAAGTGTGTTTGGTGGCTCAGAACCATCAAAAAACGTTCAAATATAGTTCAAATTCAATAAAAATCGACAAAAATACAGTTTCTAGCTAAAATTTGATGGTTTCGTTGCACTTTCCGAGCCCGTAGGGTATCTGATTGGCTTAAAAGTACAAGAAAACACTTCAAAAGTGACGTTTCTGAAGAATTTTAACAGTTTTCTTGTGTCTACGAACGCCAGAATGCATAAAATTGACCTAAACGTCTCCTTTTCCTATTCTGAGTCGATTCTGCATGCTTTAAGTGTGTTTGGTGGCTCAGAACCATCAAAAAACGTTGAAACATAGTTCAAATTCAATAAAAATCGACAAAAATACAGTTTCTAGCTAAAATTTGATGGTTTCGTTGAACTTTCCGAGCCCGTAGGGTATCTGATTGGCTTAAAAGTACAAGAAAACACTTCAAAAGTGACGTTTCTGAAGAATTTTAACAGTTTTCTTGTATCTACGAACGCCAGAATGCATAAAATTGACCTAAACGTCTCCTTTTCCTATTCTGAGTCGATTCTGCATGCTTTAAGTGTGTTTGGTGGCTCAGAACCATCAAAAAACGTTGAAATATAGTTCAAATTCAATAAAAATCGACAAAAGTACAGTTTCTAGCTAAAATTTGATGGTTTCGTTGCACTTTCCGAGCCCGTAGGGTATCTGATTGGCTTAAAAGTACAAGAAAACACTTCAAAAGTGACGTTTCTGAAGAATTTTAACAGTTTTCTTGTATCTACGAACGCCAGAATGCATAAAATTGACCTAAACGTCTCCTTTTCCTATTCTGAGTCGATTCTGCATGCTTTAAGTGTGTTTGGTGGCTCAGAACCATCAAAAAACGTTGAAATATAGTTCAAATTCTATAAAAATCGACAAAAATACAGTTTCTAGCTAAAATTTGATGGTTTCGTTGCACTTTCCGAGCCCGTAGGGTATCTGATTGGCTTAAAAGTACAAGAAAACACTTCAAAAGTGACGTTTCTGAAGAATTTTAACAGTTTTCTTGTATCTACGAACGCCAGAATGCATAAAATTGACCTAAACGTCTCCTTTTCCTATTCTGAGTCGATTCTGCATGCTTTAAGTGTGTTTGGTGGCTCAGAACCATCAAAAAACGTTGAAATATAGTTCAAATTCAATAAAAATCGACAAAAATACAGTTTCTAGCTAAAATTTGATGGTTTCGTTGCACTTTCCGAGCCCGTAGGGTATCTGATTGGCTTAAAAGTACAAGAAAACACTTCAAAAGTGACGTTTCTGAAGAATTTTAACAGTTTTCTTGTATCTACGAACGCCAGAATGCATAAAATTGACCTAAACGTCTCCTTTTCCTATTCTGAGTCGATTCTGCATGCTTTAAGTGTGTTTGGTGGCTCAGAACCATCAAAAAACGTTGAAATATAGTTCAAATTCTATAAAAATCGACAAAAATACAGTTTCTAGCTAAAATTTGATGGTTTCGTTCCACTTTCCGAGCCCGTAGGGTATCTGATTGGCTTAAAAGTACAAGAAAACACTTCAAAAGTGACGTTTCTGAAGAATTTTAACAGTTTTCTTGTATCTACGAACGCCAGAATGCATAAAATTGACCTAAACGTCTCCTTTTCCTATTCTGAGTCGATTCTGCATGCTTTAAGTGTGTTTGGTGGCTCAGAACCATCAAAAAACGTTGAAATATAGTTCAAATTCAATAAAAATCGACAAAAATACAGTTTCTAGCTAAAATTTGATGGTTTCGTTGCACTTTCCGAGCCCGTAGGGTATCTGATTGGCTTAAAAGTACAAGAAAACACTTCAAAAGTGACGTTTCTGAAGAATTTTAACAGTTTTCTTGTATCTACGAACGCCAGAATGCATAAAATTGACCTAAACGTCTCCTTTTCCTATTCTGAGTCGATTCTGCATGCTTTAAGTGTGTTTGGTGGCTCAGAACCATCAAAAAACGTTGAAATATAGTTCAAATTCAATAAAAATCGACAAAAATACAGTTTCTAGCTAAAATTTGATGGTTTCGTTGCACTTTCCGAGCCCGTAGGGTATCTGATTGGCTTAAAAGTACAAGAAAACACTTCAAAAGTGACGTTTCTGAAGAATTTTAACAGTTTTCTTGTATCTACGAACGCCAGAATGCATAAAATTGACCTAAACGTCTCCTTTTCCTATTCTGAGTCGATTCTGCATGCTATAAGTGTGTTTGGTGGCTCAGAACCATCAAAAAACGTTGAAATATAGTTCAAATTCAATAAAAATCGACAAAAATACAGTTTCTAGCTAAAATTTGATGGTTTCGTTGCACTTTCCGAGCCCGTTGGGTATCTGATTGGCTTAAAAGTACAAGAAAACACTTCAAAAGTGACGTTTCTGAAGAATTTTAACAGTTTTCTTGTATCTACGAACGCCAGAATGCATAAAATTGACCTAAACGTCTCCTTTTCCTATTCTGAGTCGATTCTGCATGCTTTAAGTGTGTTTGGTGGCTCAGCACCATCAAAAAACGTTGAAATATAGTTCAAATTCAATAAAAATCGACAAAAATACAGTTTCTAGCTAAAATTTGATGGTTTCGTTGCACTTTCCGAGCCCGTAGGGTATCTGATTGGCTTAAAAGTACAAGAAAACACTTCAAAAGTGACGTTTCTGAAGAATTTTAACAGTTTTCTTGTATCTACGAACGCCAGAATGCATAAAATTGACCTAAACGTCTCCTTTTCCTATTCTGAGTCGATTCTGCATGCTATAAGTGTGTTTGGTGGCTCAGAACCATCAAAAAACGTTGAAATATAGTTCAAATTCAATAAAAATCGACAAAAATACAGTTTCTAGCTAAAATGTGATGGTTTCGTTGCACTTTCCGAGCCCGTAGGGTATCTGATTGGCTTAAAAGTACAAGAAAACACTTCAAAAGTGACGTTTCTGAAGAATTTTAACAGTTTTCTTGTATCTACGAACGCCAGAATGCATAAAATTGACCTAAACGTCTCCTTTTCCTATTCTGAGTCGATTCTGCATGCTTTAAGTGTGTTTGGTGGCTCAGAACCATCAAAAAACGTTGAAATATAGTTCAAATTCAATAAAAATCGACAAAAATACAGTTTCTAGCTAAAATTTGATGGTTTCGTTGCACTTTCCGAGCCCGTAGGGTATCTGATTGGCTTAAAAGTACAAGAAAACACTTCAAAAGTGACGTTTCTGAAGAATTTTAACAGTTTTCTTGTATCTACGAACGCCAGAATGCATAAAATTGACCTAAACGTCTCCTTTTCCTATTCTGAGTCGATTCTGCATGCTTTAAGTGTGTTTGGTGGCTCAGAACCATCAAAAAACGTTGAAATATAGTTCAAATTCAATAAAAATCGACAAAAATACAGTTTCTAGCTAAAATTTGATGGTTTCGTTGCACTTTCCGAGCCCGTAGGGTATCTGATTGGCTTAAAAGTACAAGAAAACACTTCAAAAGTGACGTTTCTGAAGAATTTTAACAGTTTTCTTGTATCTACGAACGCCAGAATGCATAAAATTGACCTAAACGTCTCCTTTTCCTATTCTGAGTCGATTCTGCATGCTTTAAGTGTGTTTGGTGGCTCAGAACCATCAAAAAACGTTGAAATATAGTTCAAATTCAATAAAAATCGACAAAAATACAGTTTCTAGCTAAAATTTGATGGTTTCGTTGCACTTTCCGAGCCCGTAGGGTATCTGATTGGCTTAAAAGTACAAGAAAACACTTCAAAAGTGACGTTTCTGAAGAATTTTAACAGTTTTCTTGTATCTACGAACGCCAGAATGCATAAAATTGACCTAAACGTCTCCTTTTCCTATTCTGAGTCGATTCTGCATGCTTTAAGTGTGTTTGGTGGCTCAGAACTATCAAAAAACGTTGAAATATAGTTCAAATTCAATAAAAATCGACAAAAATACAGTTTCTAGCTAAAATTTGATGGTTTCGTTGCACTTTCCGAGCCCGTAGGGTATCTGATTGGCTTAAAAGTACAAGAAAACACTTCAAAAGTGACGTTTCTGAAGAATTTTAACAGTTTTCTTGTATCTACGAACGCCAGAATGCATAAAATTGACCTAAACGTCTCCTTTTCCTATTCTGAGTCGATTCTGCATGCTTTAAGTGTGTTTGGTGGCTCAGAACCATCAAAAAACGTTGAAATATAGTTCAAATTCAATAAAAATCGACAAAAATACAGTTTCTAGCTAAAATTTGATGGTTTCTTTGCACTTTCCGAGCCCGTTGGGTATCTGATTGGCTTAAAAGTACAAGAAAACACTTCAAAAGTGACGTTTCTGAAGAATTTTAACAGTTTTCTTGTATCTACGAACGCCAGAATGCATAAAATTGACCTAAACGTCTCCTTTTCCTATTCTGAGTCGATTCTGCATGCTTTAAGTGTGTTTGGTGGCTCAGAACAATCAAAAAACGTTGAAATATAGTTCAAATTCAATAAAAATCGACAAAAATACAGTTTCTAGCTAAAATTTGATGGTTTCGTTGCACTTTCCGAGCCCGTAGGGTATCTGATTGGCTTAAAAGTACAAGAAAACACTTCAAAAGTGACGTTTCTGAAGAATTTTAACAGTTTTCTTGTATCTACGAACGCCAGAATGCATAAAATTGACCTAAACGTCTCCTTTTCCTATTCTGAGTCGATTCTGCATGCTTTAAGTGTGTTTGGTGGCTCAGAACCATCAAAAAACGTTGAAATATAGTTCAAATTCAATAAAAATCGACAAAAATACAGTTTCTAGCTAAAATTTGATGGTTTCGTTGCACTTTCCGAGCCCGTTGGGTATCTGATTGGCTTAAAAGTACAAGAAAACACTTCAAAAGTGACGTTTCTGAAGAATTTTAACAGTTTTCTTGTATCTACGAACGCCAGAATGCATAAAATTGACCTAAACGTCTCCTTTTCCTATTCTGAGTCGATTCTGCATGCTTTAAGTGTGTTTGGTGGCTCAGAACCATCAAAAAACGTTGAAATATAGTTCAAATTCAATAAAAATCGACAAAAATACAGTTTCTAGCTAAAATTTGATGGTTTCGTTGCACTTTCCGAGCCCGTAGGGTATCTGATTGGCTTAAAAGTACAAGAAAACACTTCAAAAGTGACGTTTCTGAAGAATTTTAACAGTTTTCTTGTATCTACGAACGCCAGAATGCATAAAATTGACCTAAACGTCTCCTTTTCCTATTCTGAGTCGATTCTGCATGCTTTAAGTGTGTTTGGTGGCTCAGAACCATCAAAAAACGTTGAAATATAGTTCAAATTCAATAAAAATCGACAAAAATACAGTTTCTAGCTAAAATTTGATGGTTTCGTTGCACTTTCCGAGCCCGTAGGGTATCTGATTGGCTTAAAAGTACAAGAAAACACTTCAAAAGTGACGTTTCTGAAGAATTTTAACAGTTTTCTTGTATCTACGAACGCCAGAATGCATAAAATTGACCTAAACGTCTCCTTTTCCTATTCTGAGTCGATTCTGCATGCTTTAAGTGTGTTTGGTGGCTCAGAACCATCAAAAAACGTTGAAATATAGTTCAAATTCAATAAAAATCGACAAAAATACAGTTTCTAGCTAAAATTTGATGGTTTCGTTGCACTTTCCGAGCCCGTAGGGTATCTGATTGGCTTAAAAGTACAAGAAAACACTTCAAAAGTGACGTTTCTGAAGAATTTTAACAGTTTTCTTGTATCTACGAACGCCAGAATGCATAAAATTGACCTAAACGTCTCCTTTTCCTATTCTGAGTCGATTCTGCATGCTTTAAGTGTGTTTGGTGGCTCAGAACTATCAAAAAACGTTGAAATATTGTTCAAATTCAATAAAAATCGACAAAAATACAGTTTCTAGCTAAAATTTGATGGTTTCGTTGCACTTTCCGAGCCCGTAGGGTATCTGATTGGCTTAAAAGTACAAGAAAACACTTCAAAAGTGACGTTTCTGAAGAATTTTAACAGTTTTCTTGTATCTACGAACGCCAGAATGCATAAAATTGACCTAAACGTCTCCTTTTCCTATTCTGAGTCGATTCTGCATGCTTTAAGTGTGTTTGGTGGCTCAGAACCATCAAAAAACGTTGAAATATAGTTCAAATTCAATAAAAATCGACAAAAATACAGTTTCTAGCTAAAATTTGATGGTTTCTTTGCACTTTCCGAGCCCGTTGGGTATCTGATTGGCTTAAAAGTACAAGAAAACACTTCAAAAGTGACGTTTCTGAAGAATTTTAACAGTTTTCTTGTATCTACGAACGCCAGAATGCATAAAATTGACCTAAACGTCTCCTTTTCCTATTCTGAGTCGATTCTGCATGCTTTAAGTGTGTTTGGTGGCTCAGAACTATCAAAAAACGTTGAAATATAGTTCAAATTCAATAAAAATCGACAAAAATACAGTTTCTAGCTAAAATTTGATGGTTTCGTTGCACTTTCCGAGCCCGTAGGGTATCTGATTGGCTTAAAAGTACAAGAAAACACTTCAAAAGTGACGTTTCTGAAGAATTTTAACAGTTTTCTTGTATCTACGAACGCCAGAATGCATAAAATTGACCTAAACGTCTCCTTTTCCTATTCTGAGTCGATTCTGCATGCTTTAAGTGTGTTTGGTGGCTCAGAACCATCAAAAAACGTTGAAATATAGTTCAAATTCAATAAAAATCGACAAAAATACAGTTTCTAGCTAAAATTTGATGGTTTCTTTGCACTTTCCGAGCCCGTTGGGTATCTGATTGGCTTAAAAGTACAAGAAAACACTTCAAAAGTGACGTTTCTGAAGAATTTTAACAGTTTTCTTGTATCTACGAACGCCAGAATGCATAAAATTGACCTAAACGTCTCCTTTTCCTATTCTGAGTCGATTCTGCATGCTTTAAGTGTGTTTGGTGGCTCAGAACAATCAAAAAACGTTGAAATATAGTTCAAATTCAATAAAAATCGACAAAAATACAGTTTCTAGCTAAAATTTGATGGTTTCGTTGCACTTTCCGAGCCCGTAGGGTATCTGATTGGCTTAAAAGTACAAGAAAACACTTCAAAAGTGACGTTTCTGAAGAATTTTAACAGTTTTCTTGTATCTACGAACGCCAGAATGCATAAAATTGACCTAAACGTCTCCTTTTCCTATTCTGAGTCGATTCTGCATGCTTTAAGTGTGTTTGGTGGCTCAGAACCATCAAAAAACGTTGAAATATAGTTCAAATTCAATAAAAATCGACAAAAATACAGTTTCTAGCTAAAATTTGATGGTTTCGTTGCACTTTCCGAGCCCGTAGGGTATCTGATTGGCTTAAAAGTACAAGAAAACACTTCAAAAGTGACGTTTCTGAAGAATTTTAACAGTTTTCTTGTATCTACGAACGCCAGAATGCATAAAATTGACCTAAACGTCTCCTTTTCCTATTCTGAGTCGATTCTGCATGCTTTAAGTGTGTTTGGTGGCTCAGAACCATCAAAAAACGTTGAAATATAGTTCAAATTCAATAAAAATCGACAAAAATACAGTTTCTAGCTAAAATTTGATGGTTTCGTTGCACTTTCCGAGCCCGTAGGGTATCTGATTGGCTTAAAAGTACAAGAAAACACTTCAAAAGTGACGTTTCTGAAGAATTTTAACAGTTTTCTTGTATCTACGAACGCCAGAATGCATAAAATTGACCTAAACGTCTCCTTTTCCTATTCTGAGTCGATTCTGCATGCTTTAAGTGTGTTTGGTGGCTCAGAACTATCAAAAAACGTTGAAATATTGTTCAAATTCAATAAAAATCGACAAAAATACAGTTTCTAGCTAAAATTTGATGGTTTCGTTGCACTTTCCGAGCCCGTAGGGTATCTGATTGGCTTAAAAGTACAAGAAAACACTTCAAAAGTGACGTTTCTGAAGAATTTTAACAGTTTTCTTGTATCTACGAACGCCAGAATGCATAAAATTGACCTAAACGTCTCCTTTTCCTATTCTGAGTCGATTCTGCATGCTTTAAGTGTGTTTGGTGGCTCAGAACCATCAAAAAACGTTGAAATATAGTTCAAATTCAATAAAAATCGACAAAAATACAGTTTCTAGCTAAAATTTGATGGTTTCTTTGCACTTTCCGAGCCCGTTGGGTATCTGATTGGCTTAAAAGTACAAGAAAACACTTCAAAAGTGACGTTTCTGAAGAATTTTAACAGTTTTCTTGTATCTACGAACGCCAGAATGCATAAAATTGACCTAAACGTCTCCTTTTCCTATTCTGAGTCGATTCTGCATGCTTTAAGTGTGTTTGGTGGCTCAGAACAATCAAAAAACGTTGAAATATAGTTCAAATTCAATAAAAATCGACAAAAATACAGTTTCTAGCTAAAATTTGATGGTTTCGTTGCACTTTCCGAGCCCGTAGGGTATCTGATTGGCTTAAAAGTACAAGAAAACACTTCAAAAGTGACGTTTCTGAAGAATTTTAACAGTTTTCTTGTATCTACGAACGCCAGAATGCATAAAATTGACCTAAACGTCTCCTTTTCCTATTCTGAGTCGATTCTGCATGCTTTAAGTGTGTTTGGTGGCTCAGAACCATCAAAAAACGTTGAAATATAGTTCAAATTCAATAAAAATCGACAAAAATACAGTTTCTAGCTAAAATTTGATGGTTTCGTTGCACTTTCCGAGCCCGTTGGGTATCTGATTGGCTTAAAAGTACAAGAAAACACTTCAAAAGTGACGTTTCTGAAGAATTTTAACAGTTTTCTTGTATCTACGAACGCCAGAATGCATAAAATTGACCTAAACGTCTCCTTTTCCTATTCTGAGTCGATTCTGCATGCTTTAAGTGTGTTTGGTGGCTCAGAACCATCAAAAAACGTTGAAATATAGTTCAAATTCAATAAAAATCGACAAAAATACAGTTTCTAGCTAAAATTTGATGGTTTCGTTGCACTTTCCGAGCCCGTAGGGTATCTGATTGGCCTAAAAGTACAAGAAAACACTTCAAAAGTGACGTTTCTGAAGAATTTTAACAGTTTTCTTGTATCTACGAACGCCAGAATGCATAAAATTGACCTAAACGTCTAATTTTCCTATTCTGAGTCGATTCTGCATGCTTTAAGTGTGTTTGGTGGCTCAGAACCATCAAAAAACGTTGAAATATAGTTCAAATTCAATAAAAATCGACAAAAATACAGTTTCTAGCTAAAATTTTATGGTTTCGTTGCACTTTCCGAGCCCGTAGGGTATCTGATTGGCTTAAAAGTACAAGAAAACACTTCAAAAGTGACGTTTCTGAAGAATTTTAACAGTTTTCTTGTATCTACGAACGCCAGAATGCATAAAATTGACCTAAACGTCTCCTTTTCCTATTCTGAGTCGATTCTGCATGCTTTAAGTGTGTTTGGTGGCTCAGAACAATCAAAAAACGTTGAAATATAGTTCAAATTCAATAAAAATCGACAAAAATACAGTTTCTAGCTAAAATTTGATGGTTTCGTTGCACTTTCCGAGCCCGTAGGGTATCTGATTGGCTTAAAAGTACAAGAAAACACTTCAAAAGTGACGTTTCTGAAGAATTTTAACAGTTTTCTTGTATCTACGAACGCCAGAAAGCATAAAATTGACCTAAACGTCTCCTTTTCCTATTCTGAGTCGATTCTGCATGCTTTAAGTGTGTTTGGTGGCTCAGAACCATCAAAAAACGTTGAAATATAGTTCAAATTCAATAAAAATCGACAAAAATACAGTTTCTAGCTAAAATTTGATGGTTTCGTTGCACTTTCCGAGCCCGTAGGGTATCTGATTGGCCTAAAAGTACAAGAAAACACTTCAAAAGTGACGTTTCTGAAGAATTTTAACAGTTTTCTTGTATCTACGAACGCCAGAATGCATAAAATTGACCTAAACGTCTAATTTTCCTATTCTGAGTCGATTCTGCATGCTTTAAGTGTGTTTGGTGGCTCAGAACCATCAAAAAACGTTGAAATATAGTTCAAATTCAATAAAAATCGACAAAAATACAGTTTCTAGCTAAAATTTTATGGTTTCGTTGCACTTTCCGAGCCCGTAGGGTATCTGATTGGCTTAAAAGTACAAGAAAACACTTCAAAAGTGACGTTTCTGAAGAATTTTAACAGTTTTCTTGTATCTACGAACGCCAGAATGCATAAAATTGACCTAAACGTCTCCTTTTCCTATTCTGAGTCGATTCTGCATGCTTTAAGTGTGTTTGGTGGCTCAGAACAATCAAAAAACGTTGAAATATAGTTCAAATTCAATAAAAATCGACAAAAATACAGTTTCTAGCTAAAATTTGATGGTTTCGTTGCACTTTCCGAGCCCGTAGGGTATCTGATTGGCTTAAAAGTACAAGAAAACACTTCAAAAGTGACGTTTCTGAAGAATTTTAACAGTTTTCTTGTATCTACGAACGCCAGAAAGCATAAAATTGACCTAAACGTCTCCTTTTCCTATTCTGAGTCGATTCTGCATGCTTTAAGTGTGTTTGGTGGCTCAGAACCATCAAAAAACGTTGAAATATAGTTCAAATTCAATAAAAATCGACAAAAATACAGTTTCTAGCTAAAATTTGATGGTTTCGTTGCACTTTCCGAGCCCGTAGGGTATCTGATTGGCTTAAAAGTACAAGAAAACACTTCAAAAGTGACGTTTCTCAAGAATTTTAACAGTTTTCTTGTATCTACGAACGCCAGAATGCATAAAATTGACCTAAACGTCTCCTTTTCCTATTCTGAGTCGATTCTGCATGCTTTAAGTGTGTTTGGTGGCTCAGAACCATCAAAAAACGTTGAAATATAGTTCAAATTCAATAAAAATCGACAAAAATACAGTTTCTAGCTAAAATTTGATGGTTTCGTTGCACTTTCCGAGCCCATAGGGTATCTGATTGGCTTAAAAGTACAAGAAAACACTTCAAAAGTGACGTTTCTGAAGAATTTTAACAGTTTTCTTGTATCTACGAACGCCAGAATGCATAAAATTGACCTAAACGTCTCCTTTTCCTATTCTGAGTCGATTCTGCATGCTTTAAGTGTGTTTGGTGGCTCAGAACCATCAAAAAACGTTGAAATATAGTTCAAATTCAATAAAAATCGACAAAAATACAGTTTCTAGTTAAAATTTGATGGTTTCGTTGCACTTTCCGAGCCCGTAGGGTATTTGATTGGCTTAAAAGTACAAGAAAACACTTCAAAAGTGACGTTTCTGAAGAATTTTAACAGTTTTCTTGTATCTACGAACGCCAGAATGCATAAATTTGACCTAAACTTCTCCTTTTCCTATTCTGAGTCGATTCTGCATGCTTTAAGTGTGTTTGGTGGCTCAGAACCATCAAAAAACGTTGAAATATAGTTCAAATTCAATAAAAATCGACAAAAATACAGTTTCTAGCTAAAATTTGATGGTTTCGTTGCACTTTCCGAGCCCGTTGGGTATCTGATTGGCTTAAAAGTACAAGAAAACACTTCAAAAGTGACGTTTCTGAAGAATTTTAACAGTTTTCTTGTATCTACGAACGCCAGAATGCATAAAATTGACCTAAACGTCTCCTTTTCCTATTCTGAGTCGATTCTGCATGCTTTAAGTGTGTTTGGTGGCTCAGAACCATCAAAAAACTTTGAAATATAGTTCAAATTCAATAAAAATCGACAAAAATACAGTTTCTAGCTAAAATTTGATGGTTTCGTTGCACTTTCCGAGCCCGTAGGGTATCTGATTTGCTTAAAAGTACAAGAAAACACTTCAAAAGTGACGTTTCTGAAGAATTTTAACAGTTTTCTTGTATCTACGAACGCCAGAATGCATAAAATTGACCTAAACGTCTCCTTTTCCTATTCTGAGTCGATTCTGCATGCTTTAAGTGTGTTTAGTGGCTCAGAACCATCAAAAAACGTTGAAATATAGTTCAAATTCAATAAAAATCGACAAAAATACAGTTTCTAGCTAAAATTTGATGGTTTCGTTGCACTTTCCGAGCCCGTAGGGTATCTGATTGGCCTAAAAGTACAAGAAAACACTTCAAAAGTGACGTTTCTGAAGAATTTTAACAGTTTTCTTGTATCTACGAACGCCAGAATGCATAAAATTGACCTAAACGTCTCCTTTTCCTATTCTGAGTCGATTCTGCATGCTTTAAGTGTGTTTGGTGGCTCAGAACCATCAAAAAAAGTTGAAATATAGTTCAAATTCAATAAAAATCGACAAAAATACAGTTTCTAGCTAAAATTTTATGGTTTCGTTGCACTTTCCGAGCCCGTAGGGTATCTGATTGGCTTAAAAGTACAAGAAAACACTTCAAAAGTGACGTTTCTGAAGAATTTTAACAGTTTTCTTGTATCTACGAACGCCAGAATGCATAAAATTGACCTAAACGTCTCCTTTTCCTATTCTGAGTCGATTCTGCATGCTTTAAGTGTGTTTGGTGGCTCAGAACAATCAAAAAACGTTGAAATATAGTTCAAATTCAATAAAAATCGACAAAAATACAGTTTCTAGCTAAAATTTGATGGTTTCGTTGCACTTTCCGAGCCCGTAGGGTATCTGATTGGCTTAAAAGTACAAGAAAACACTTCAAAAGTGACGTTTCTGAAGAATTTTAACAGTTTTCTTGTATCTACGAACGCCAGAATGCATAAAATTGACCTAAACGTCTCCTTTTCCTATTCTGAGTCGATTCTGCATGCTTTAAGTGTGTTTGGTGGCTCAGAACCATCAAAAAACGTTGAAATATAGTTCAAATTCAATAAAAATCGACAAAAATACAGTTTCTAGCTAAAATTTGATGGTTTCGTTGCACTTTCCGAGCCCGTAGGGTATCTGATTGGCTTAAAAGTACAAGAAAACACTTCAAAAGTGACGTTTCTGAAGAATTTTAACAGTTTTCTTGTATCTACGAACGCCAGAATGCATAAAATTGACCTAAACGTCTCCTTTTCCTATTCTGAGTCGATTCTGCATGCTTTAAGTGTGTTTGGTGGCTCAGAACCATCAAAAAACGTTGAAATATAGTTCAAATTCAATAAAAATCGACAAAAATACAGTTTCTAGCTAAAATTTGATGGTTTCGTTGCACTTTCCGAGCCCGTAGGGTATCTGATTGGCCTAAAAGTACAAGAAAACACTTCAAAAGTGACGTTTCTCAAGAATTTTAACAGTTTTCTTGTATCTACGAACGCCAGAATGCATAAAATTGACCTAAACGTCTCCTTTTCCTATTCTGAGTCGATTCTGCATGCTTTAAGTGTGTTTGGTGGCTCAGAACCATCAAAAAACGTTGAAATATAGTTCAAATTCAATAAAAATCGACAAAAATACCGTTTCTAGCTAAAATTTGATGGTTTCGTTGCACTTTCCGAGCCCGTAGGGTATCTGATTGGCTTAAAAGTACAAGAAAACACTTCAAAAGAGACGTTTCTGAAGAATTTTAACAGTTTTCTTGTATCTACGAACGCCAGAATGCATAAAATTGACCTAAACGTCTCCTTTTCCTATTCTGAGTCGATTCTGCATGCTTTAAGTGTGTTTGGTGGCTCAGAACCATCAAAAAACGTTGAAATATAGTTCAAATTCAATAAAAATCGACAAAAATACAGTTTCTAGCTAAAATTTGATGGTTTCGTTGCACTTTCCGAGCCCGTAGGGTATCTGATTGGCTTAAAAGTACAAGAAAACACTTCAAAAGTGACGTTTCTGAAGAATTTTAACAGTTTTCTTGTATCTACGAACGCCAGAATGCATAAAATTGACCTAAACGTCTCCTTTTCCTATTCTGAGTCGATTCTGCATGCTTTAAGTGTGTTTGGTGGCTCAGAACCATCAAAAAACGTTGAAATATAGTTCAAATTCAATAAAAATCGACAAAAATACAGTTTCTAGTTAAAATTTGATGGTTTCGTTGCACTTTCCGAGCCCGTAGGGTATTTGATTGGCTTAAAAGTACAAGAAAACACTTCAAAAGTGACGTTTCTGAAGAATTTTAACAGTTTTCTTGTATCTACGAACGCCAGAATGCATAAATTTGACCTAAACGTCTCCTTTTCCTATTCTGAGTCGATTCTGCATGCTTTAAGTGTGTTTGGTGGCTCAGAACCATCAAAAAACGTTGAAATATAGTTCAAATTCAATAAAAATCGACAAAAATACAGTTTCTAGCTAAAATTTGATGGTTTCGTTGCACTTTCCGAGCCCGTTGGGTATCTGATTGGCTTAAAAGTACAAGAAAACACTTCAAAAGTGACGTTTCTGAAGAATTTTAACAGTTTTCTTGTATCTACGAACGCCAGAATGCATAAAATTGACCTAAACGTCTCCTTTTCCTATTCTGAGTCGATTCTGCATGCTTTAAGTGTGTTTGGTGGCTCAGAACCATCAAAAAACTTTGAAATATAGTTCAAATTCAATAAAAATCGACAAAAATACAGTTTCTAGCTAAAATTTGATGGTTTCGTTGCACTTTCCGAGCCCGTAGGGTATCTGATTTGCTTAAAAGTACAAGAAAACACTTCAAAAGTGACGTTTCTGAAGAATTTTAACAGTTTTCTTGTATCTACGAACGCCAGAATGCATAAAATTGACCTAAACGTCTCCTTTTCCTATTCTGAGTCGATTCTGCATGCTTTAAGTGTGTTTGGTGGCTCAGAACCATCAAAAAACGTTGAAATATAGTTCAAACTCAATAAAAATCGACAAAAATACAGTTTCTAGCTAAAATTTGATGGTTTCGTTGCACTTTCCGAGCCCGTAGGGTATCTGATTGGCTTAAAAGTACAAGAAAACACTTCAAAAGTGACGTTTCTGAAGAATTTTAACAGTTTTCTTGTATCTACGAACGCCAGAATGCATAAAATTGACCTAAACGTCTCCTTTTCCTATTCTGAGTCGATTCTGCATGCTTTAAGTGTGTTTGGTGGCTCAGAACCATCAAAAAACGTTGAAATATAGTTCAAATTCAATAAAAATCGACAAAAATACAGTTTCTAGCTAAAATTTGATGGTTTCGTTGCACTTTCCGAGCCCGTAGGGTATCTGATTGGCTTAAAAGTACAAGAAAACACTTCAAAAGTGACGTTTCTGAAGAATTTTAACAGTTTTCTTGTATCTACGAACGCCAGAATGCATAAAATTGACCTAAACGTCTCCTTTTCCTATTCTGAGTCGATTCTGCATGCTTTAAGTGTGTTTGGTGGCTCAGAACCATCAAAAAACGTTGAAATATAGTTCAAATTCAATAAAAATCGACAAAAATACAGTTTCTAGCTAAAATTTGATGGTTTCGTTGCACTTTCCGAACCCGTAGGGTATCTGATTGGCTTAAAAGTACAAGAAAACACTTCAAAAGTGACGTTTCTGAAGAATTTTAACAGTTTTGTTGTATCTACGAACGCCAGAATGCATAAAATTGACCTAAACGTCTCCTTTTCCTATTCTGAGTCGATTCTGCATGCTTTAAGTGTGTTTGGTGGCTCAGAACCATCAAAAAACGTTGAAATATATTATTTTTTTTTTTTATTTTATTTATTCTAGTCCCTTAACAGGCATAGAGCCCAATTACTAAGGGGCATTGCTTATACAATTAACAAATTAACAAATTACAAATATTAAATTACAAAAATATTATACAGAATAGAATTACTATTAAACTCCTTAAATACATCATTATATTCTACAAAGATTAAATGCATTATATTTCGATCAAATGGAGCAATTTCTGATTTCAGACAATCTGCAATCGAATATGTCCAGACTTCGCTCAATATCTTTATGGAACTCCAACATTTGATATAACGGCGACGCTTTCGCAGCATTGGATCTTGGTATGCTTTGGTGAAAGGTTATTTTATTTCTTAAGTTCTTCTTTGGAACATTCAAACCTATTAACTCCAAAATGTTTTCTGACTTAATAATGAAGTTAACAATATTATATAATAAAATACCATATGCACATTTTCTTCGTGATTCTAAGCTGCGCATTTTAAATCTTTGGTTGAGGATATCGTTAGGAGTACCCCTACATGGATACTCGCCATCTATTCTAAACACCAAACATTTCAGCCAACGTCTTTGTACTCTTTCGATATCTTCTACATGCACTTGATAAATTGGATTCCATATAACAGAGCAATACTCTAGTCTAGATCTAACATATGCGGAATATAACAATTGCATAACATTAAAATCCCTGATCTCTCTAGAATTACGAATAACAAACCCTAAACCTTTATTCGCGGATGCCCTCACCTTTGCGATATGTTCAATAAAGTTCAACTTGGAATCATAAGTTACTCCCAGGTCTTTAACAAATTCTGGACGTTCCAGCACTACTCCATCTAAGTTATATTTAAATTCAATCGGTTTAACTTTTTTATTGTAGGATTTGATTACACACTTGCATTTGTTTAGAGGTAGTAGATTTTTTTTTGACCAAATATGAACCAAGTCTATATTTCTCTGTAAAACTAAACAATCTTCCATGCTTTTTATTTCATGGAAGATTTTCAAATCATCTGCGTATAACAAACACTGCACGTCCAGTTGATCCACAATATCGTTAATATATATATTAAAGAACAACGGTCCCAAGACGGAGCCCTGCGGAACCCCAGAATTCTGTGTAAAACTTGCCGACGAATGACCTTTATACCACACATATTGATATCTATGAGAAAGGTATGAACGAAAAAGTTGTATCAGAGAATTAGAAAACCCAAAAGTCTCCATTTTATTCAGAAGTATCCTATGGTTTATTCGGTCAAAAGCCTTCGAGAAGTCTGTATAAACGCAGTCCACTTGGCTGCGTCTATCTATACAATCAGCTAGATACTGTGTTTTAAGAAACAAATTGGTAACAGTTGATTTTCCCTTTATAAATCCATGTTGTTGTGGGGATAAATATGTAGCTATATGCGCGTACATTTGTGAATGTAAGACATACTCAAAAACTTTCGCAAAATTATTAATAAGCGTAATTGGTCGATAATTACTGATTTCATTCCTCTGTCCGGCTTTATATACTGGAACGACCCGAGAATTTTTCCATAAATCAGGAAATACTGACGTTCTTAGAATGAGATTAAATATCACTTTTAGAGGATTCGATAAAACACTAGCACAATCTCTAATCAAAAATGACGGTATTGTATCCGTGCCTGCTGTCATAGATGATTTAAGCTTTTTTATGGCATTAAATACAGTTTTTTCGTCTATAAGTTTGATGTCTAAAAGATTATTTACTGACATATCAACAACTGAAGTATATTGATCTGAGTCAAACACAAACGATTTCTTAAAATAATGGCAAAAGGCATTGACTATATCCTGAGGATTGTCGACTTCCTTACCCTCATAGATCATAAGGGAAGGAATATCCACTTGTTTGTTTTTTTCTTTTATAAACGTCCAAAACTTTTTTGGATCAGCTTTTATATCTGCAACTGCACGATTCATATAGGACCGGTAGGAGTCTTTCAGCAGCCTTTTGGCTTGAGTTCTTAATGACCTGAAAATATCTAAGGATTCAGCACATTTATGTTTTTTATATTTGACCCAGGCTTTATGTTTTCGTCGCAGAATGCATATAATTGCCTTATTATACCACTTTGGATAGTTACCTACAGCGGATTTTTTTAATGGAATGCAAGACCGAAATATGTTGAACAATATGTCATATAGAAATTCTAACGCTTCATTGACCTCATTAGTCGATTCAATAACAGAAAAATCAGCGTTGTATAAATGCATGTAAAGTAGGGGGAAATTTGCCTTTCGGAAATTGAATTCCTTTGAATTATTGCTACGGAAGGAAGTTGATCTCGTCTTATGTGTCTGAATAGAAATATTTATTGCTGGATGGTAATAGTCTTCATGCGTTAATAGTTCTACAGCGCGGCTAATTTTACAGTCTAAATTCGAAAAAACTAGATCTAATAAACGATTGTCAGGATTTGTGATGTCATTATTTTGAGTCAAGCCGAAGAAATTCATGAAGTCTTTACAAGCATGGACAACGTTAGTTGAGTTTTTGGAAGAATTTTGAGAACTGAAAAATTCAGGCACATTAAAGTCTCCAAGAATTATAAGCTTAGACTCGAAGAAAATGTCAACTGATATTAAGGAATCAAACAGTAAAATATAATCATTGACTGATGTGGATGGCGGAATGTACAATACTACAACATAAATAGACTGGTAGCGTACCTTCAGTTTAATAATTAAAATGTCAACAGACTTCAAATTGCTAAGATCAACACCTATAGACTCAGGTTTAATTTCCACATAATACACACTTTTGTGAGCAGCAATTAACACACCTCCTCCTGAATTCTTGGAAGTTTCAAGAAAATTACGATCATTTCTTATAACATTAAAATTACATGCATTAAAAAACTCATAACTATTGGCATCGGAATGCAGCCATGTTTCCGTTAGAACTATTAAATCGCAGTCAGTGAATAGTGACGAATTAAAGAAAATATCTGAAGCTTTAGAGTTTATGCCACGCGCATTTTGGTAGTACATGTTTAAAGTTGGTCTAAGAAGAAAATTATTTGAAGCTGTTGAACCATCAAAAATCTTAAGCTCTATCTGTGCTTTGTCAAGGGAATGAGTGCTAATAGTTGATGCTGGAGAATGCATAATTTTGGAGTTACTATTAACATATTGTAATCGGTTGTTATAGTTGTGAGAGTACTGAGTTAAATCTACTACTGAAAAAGGTCTTTGTGTAAAGTAGAATTACTAAACACGTCTTTTTTTAAATGCAGAAGAGCCATTTTGTAAGATTCACACTGATGATAATCCCAAGCTGCATGGTTTATATCTAGATTTTCTGGAGGGTTCCGCATAGACTTGCAATTGACGCATCGTTTCTTGTCCGCTACTTCAGGATTATTACGGGAGAGAGAACAGTCCTGAATTTTATGTTTCTGCGAACACATTGGACAACTAAGAACTCTTTTACATTGCGCACTACTATGGAAGAAACCATTACAGTTGTAACAGCGCGGAACTGTGATCGCATCATATACAGAGCAGGGATTTAAACCAATGAGTACATGACCAGATTTAAGCAGTAAGTTGTAAGTCCTAATATCAACTTCAAGATCAGCCTGATAGATATTGTCGTTAGAACGAGTGGGCCAAAGACGAATTAATTTACAGAACGAAGACTCCATAACTAAATCTGGATTTTGCTTCTTTAGGTACAGTAATAATGAATTCTCAGATATTTCTTTAGGAAAACCAACTATCCTAATTTTAGGCAGAAACGGGTCAACCTCCTTTATATTATAATTTTCCGAGAGATTATCAGCCGCGATGTCTTTGAATTTATTCTTCCCAACGCTATCGTTACAAGAGATTAATAAACCACCTTTAGACACTGGCTTAACCTCTGTTACAGCAATTTCTTCTTCTATTATATTAACATTCTTTAGCAGATCGGAACGAGTTTTAGAGACTGATTGTTCAGCGTTTTTTGGTTTTACAATTATTTTTTTGTCTGTTATAACCTTAGAGGCGTAAGAGCATGCAGTGTTGTTATTTTTAACATTAACTGCATTGTTGTCCTGCGTGACTAACTTGATCAAGTCAATATTACTGCATTTTAAATTTTCAACTTCGCGACGTAATACCTGAATTTCATCACTAACACACACATTTTTCGAAATGATACACAAAAGTTCAGAATTATTTTTTTTGACGATTTCAAGTTCAGTTTTTAAAGAACCAATCATACTCATCAACGCCTCAGACTCAGAAGTAATTGTATTTTTTACCAATTCCGCCACAGATACTGCTATACAATCAGAGTCTAAATAATGATGATAGAGAGCTATTTTCAGCTGATCATTGCAATCCGAACATAACAATTTTACATGACCTGAACGTTTGTGAGCTCTGCTGACAACTGCAATTTCATCAGGTAATAATCCCAAACACGAAAAATGCATCGGCTTTTCACATCCATCACAACACACAGCAATGTCAGGATTAACACCTGCGGAACATCCTGGACAAATCGGAGAAATTGGGGAGGAAGTAGATTTATTCATCTTAATAGTGTAGAAAAATATAACCTGTACAATGCGAAATGTAAACAAATGATTGACACAAGCAGCTAATCAAGCGCCACGCCGGAGAGGCGCGGCAAATGTACGAAGCACAAACAATAACACTGATTAGGTTATTTAAAAAGCCACTAAAACGAAATAATATTACACAAACAGCTTAAAAAACTGTTTGGCTCATAAGAGCAACGTATTTAGCGACCGAAACACAAAACTCACCAAATTATACTTTCATAAATACACATGAAAACAGATCACAAAAGTTGTACACTACTAACTGTCACAGACGACGTAGATACCATATAGTTCAAATTCAATAAAAATCGACAAAAATACAGTTTCTAGCTAAAATTTGATGGTTTCGTTGCACTTTCCGAGCCCGTAGGGTATCTGATTGGCTTAAAAGTACAAGAAAACACTTCAAAAGTGACGTTTCTGAAGAATTTTAACAGTTTTCTTGTATCTACGAACGCCAGAATGCATAAAATTGACCTAAACGTCTCCTTTTCCTATTCTGAGTGGATTCTGCATGCTTTAAGTGTGTTTGGTGGCTCAGAACCATCAAAAAACGTTGAAATATAGTTCAAATTCAATAAAAATCGACAAAAATACAGTTTCTAGCTAAAATTTGATGGTTTCGTTGCACTTTCCGAGCCCGTAGGGTATCTGATTGGCTTAAAAGTACAAGAAAACACTTCAAAAGTGACGTTTCTGAAGAATTTTAACAGTTTTCTTGTATCTACGAACGCCAGAATGCATAAAATTGACCTAAACGTCTCCTTTTCCTATTCTGAGTGGATTCTGCATGCTTTAAGTGTGTTTGGTGGCTCAGAACCATCAAAAAACGTTGAAATATAGTTCAAATTCAATAAAAATCGACAAAAATACAGTTTCTAGCTAAAATTTGATGGTTTCGTTGCACTTTCCGAGCCCGTAGGGTATCTGATTGGCTTAAAAGTACAAGAAAACACTTCAAAAGTGACGTTTCTGAAGAATTTTAACAGTTTTCTTGTATCTACGAACGCCAGAATGCATAAAATTGACCTAAACGTCTCCTTTTCCTATTCTGAGTCGATTCTGCATGCTTTAAGTGTTTTTGGTGGCTCAGAACCATCAAAAAACGTTGAAATATAGTTCAAATTCAATAAAAATCGACAAAAATACAGTTTCTAGCTAAAATTTGATGGTTTCGTTGCACTTTCCGAGCCCGTAGGGTATCTGATTGGCTTAAAAGTACAAGAAAACACTTCAAAAGTGACGTTTCTGAAGAATTTTAACAGTTTTCTTGTATCTACGAACGCCAGAATGCATAAAATTGACCTAAACGTCTCCTTTTCCTATTCTGAGTCGATTCTGCATGCTTTAAGTGTGTTTGGTGGCTCAGAACCATCAAAAAACGTTGAAATATAGTTCAAATTCAATAAAAATCGACAAAAATACAGTTTCTAGCTAAAATTTGATGGTTTCGTTGCACTTTCCGAGCCCGTAGGGTATCTGATTGGCTTAAAAGTACAAGAAAACACTTCAAAAGTGACGTTTCTGAAGAATTTTAACAGTTTTCTTGTATCTACGAACGCCAGAATGCATAAAATTGACCTAAACGTCTCCTTTTCCTATTCTGAGTCGATTCTGCATGCTTTAAGTGTGTTTGGTGGCTCAGAACCATCAAAAAACGTTGAAATATAGTTCAAATTCAATAAAAATCGACAAAAATACAGTTTCTAGCTAAAATTTGATGGTTTCGTTGCACTTTCCGAGCCCGTAGGGTATCTGATTGGCTTAAAAGTACAAGAAAACACTTCAAAAGTGACGTTTCTGAAGAATTTTAACAGTTTTCTTGTATCTACGAACGCCAGAATGCATAAAATTGACCTAAACGTCTCCTTTTCCTATTCTGAGTCGATTCTGCATGCTTTAAGTGTGTTTGGTGGCTCAGAACCATCAAAAAACGTTGAAATATAGTTCAAATTCAATAAAAATCGACAAAAATACAGTTTCTAGCTAAAATTTGATGGTTTCGTTGCACTTTCCGAGCCCGTAGGGTATCTGATTGGCTTAAAAGTACAAGAAAACACTTCAAAAGTGACGTTTCTGAAGAATTTTAACAGTTTTCTTGTATCTACGAACGCCAGAATGCATAAAATTGACCTAAACGTCTCCTTTTCCTATTCTGAGTGGATTCTGCATGCTTTAAGTGTGTTTGGTGGCTCAGAACCATCAAAAAACGTTGAAATATAGTTCAAATTCAATAAAAATCGACAAAAATACAGTTTCTAGCTAAAATTTGATGGTTTCGTTGCACTTTCCGAGCCCGTAGGGTATCTGATTGGCTTAAAAGTACAAGAAAACACTTCAAAAGTGACGTTTCTGAAGAATTTTAACAGTTTTCTTGTATCTACGAACGCCAGAATGCATAAAATTGACCTAAACGTCTCCTTTTCCTATTCTGAGTCGATTCTGCATGCTTTAAGTGTACTTGATGGCTCAGAACCATCAAAAAACGTTGAAATATTGTTCAAATTCAATAAAAATCGACAAAAATACAGTTTCTAGCTAAAATTTGATGGTTTCGTTGCACTTTCCGAGCCCGTAGGATATCTGATTGGCTTAAAAGTACAAGAAAACACTTCAAAAGTGACGTTTCTGAAGAATTTTAACAGTTTTCTTGTATCTACGAACGCCAGAATGCATAAAATTGACCTAAACGTCTCCTTTTCCTATTCTGAGTCGATTCTGCATGCTTTAAGTGTGTTTGGTGGCTCAGAACCATCAAAAAACGTTGAAATATAGTTCAAATTCAATAAAAATCGACAAAAATACAGTTTCTAGCTAAAATTTGATGGTTTCGTTGCACTTTCCGAGCCCGTAGGGTATCTGATTGGCTTAAAAGTACAAGAAAACACTTAAAAAGTGACGTTTCTGAAGAATTTTAACAGTTTTCTTGTGTCTACGAACGCCAGAATGCATAAAATTGACCTAAACGTCTCCTTTTCCTATTCTGAGTCGATTCTGCATGCTTTAAGTGTGTTTGGTGGCTCAGAACCATCAAAAAACGTTGAAATATAGTTCAAATTCAATAAAAATCGACAAAAATACAGTTTCTAGCTAAAATTTGATGGTTTCGTTGCACTTTCCGAGCCCGTTGGGTATCTGATTGGCTTAAAAGTACAAGAAAACACTTCAAAAGTGACGTTTCTGAAGAATTTTAACAGTTTTCTTGTATCTACGAACGCCAGAATGCATAAAATTGACCTAAACGTCTCCTTTTCCTATTCTGAGTCGATTCTGCATGCTTTAAGTGTGTTTGGTGGCTCAGAACCATCAAAAAACGTTGAAATATAGTTCAAATTCAATAAAAATCGACAAAAATACAGTTTCTAGCTAAAATTTGATGGTTTCGTTGCACTTTCCGAGCCCGTAGGGTATCTGATTGGCTTAAAAGTACAAGAAAACACTTCAAAAGTGACGTTTCTGAAGAATTTTAACAGTTTTCTTGTATCTACGAACGCCAGAATGCATAAAATTGACCTAAACGTCTCCTTTTCCTATTCTGAGTCGATTCTGCATGCTTTAAGTGTGTTTGGTGGCTCAGAACCATCAAAAAACGTTGAAATATAGTTCAAATTCAATAAAAATCGACAAAAATACAGTTTCTAGCTAAAATTTGATGGTTTCGTTGCACTTTCCGAGCCCGTAGGGTATCTGATTGGCTTAAAAGTACAAGAAAACACTTCAAAAGTGACGTTTCTGAAGAATTTTAACAGTTTTCTTGTATCTACGAACGCCAGAATGCATAAAATTGACCTAAACGTCTCCTTTTCCTATTCTGAGTCGATTCTGCATGCTTTAAGTGTGTTTGGTGGCTCAGAACCATCAAAAAACGTTGAAATATAGTTCAAATTCAATAAAAATCGACAAAAATACAGTTTCTAGCTAAAATTTGATGGTTTCGTTGCACTTTCCGAGCCCGTAGGGTATCTGATTGGCTTAAAAGTACAAGAAAACACTTCAAAAGTGACGTTTCTGAAGAATTTTAACAGTTTTCTTGTATCTACGAACGGCAGAATGCATAAAATTGACCTAAACGTCTCCTTCTCCCATTCTGAGTCGATTCTGCATGCGTTAAGTGTGTTTGGTGGCCTAGAACCATCAAAAAACGTTGAAATATAGTTCAAATTCAATAAAAATCGACAAAAATACAGTTTCTAGCTAAAATTTGATGGTTTCGTTGCACTTTCCGAGCCCGTAGGGTATCTGATTGGCTTAAAAGTACAAGAAAACATTTCTAAAGTGACGTTTCTAAAGAATTTTAACAGTTTTCTTGTATCTACGAACGCCAGAATGCATAAAATTGACCTAAACGTCTCCTTTTCCTATTCTGAGTCGATTCTGCATGCTTTAAGTGTGTTTGGTGGCTCAGAACCATCAAAAAACGTTGAAATATAGTTCAAATTCAATAAAAATCGACAAAAATACAGTTTCTAGCTAAAATTTGATGGTTTCGTTGCACTTTCCGAGCCCGTAGGGTATCTGATTGGCTTAAAAGTACAAGAAAACACTTCAAAAGTGACGTTTCTGAAGAATTTTAACAGTTTTCTTGTATCTACGAACGCCAGAATGCATAAAATTGACCTAAACGTCTCCTTTTCCTATTCTGAGTCGATTCTGCATGCTTTAAGTGTGTTTGGTGGCTCAGAACCATCAAAAAACGTTGAAATATAGTTCAAATTCAATAAAAATCGACAAAAATACAGTTTCTAGCTAAAATTTGATGGTTTCGTTGCACTTTCCGAGCCCGTAGGGTATCTGATTGGCTTAAAAGTACAAGAAAACACTTCAAAAGTGACGTTTCTGAAGAATTTTAACAGTTTTCTTGTATCTACGAACGCCAGAATGCATAAAATTGACCTAAACGTCTCCTTTTCCTATTCTGAGTCGATTCTGCATGCTTTAAGTGTGTTTGGTGGCTCAGAACCATCAAAAAACGTTGAAATATAGTTCAAATTCAATAAAAATCGACAAAAATACAGTTTCTAGCCAAAATTTGATGGTTTCGTTGCACTTTCCGAGTCCGTAGGGTATCTGATTGGCTTAAAAGTACAAGAAAACACTTCAAAAGTGACGTTTCTGAAGAATTTTAACAGTTTTCTTGTATCTACGAACGCCAGAATGCATAAAATTGACCTAAACGTCTCCTTTTCCTATTCTGAGTCGATTCTGCATGCTTTAAGTGTGTTTGGTGGCTCAGAACCATCAAAAAACGTTGAAATATAGTTCAAATTCAATAAAAATCGACAAAAATACAGTTTCTAGCTAAAATTTGATGGTTTCGTTGCACTTTCCGAGCCCGTAGGGTATCTGATTGGCTTAAAAGTACAAGAAAACACTTCAAAAGTGACGTTTCTGAAGAATTTTAACAGTTTTCTTGTATCTACGAACGCCAGAATGCATAAAATTGACCTAAACGTCTCCTTTTCCTATTCTGAGTCGATTCTGCATGCTTTAAGTGTGTTTGGTGGCTCAGAACCATCAAAAAACGTTGAAATATAGTTCAAATTCAATAAAAATCGACAAAAATACAGTTTCTAGCTAAAATTTGATGGTTTCGTTGCACTTTCCGAGCCCGTAGGGTATCTGATTGGCTTAAAAGTACAAGAAAACACTTCAAAAGTGACGTTTCTGAAGAATTTTAACAGTTTTCTTGTATCTACGAACGCCAGAATGCATAAAATTGACCTAAACGTCTCCTTTTCCTATTCTGAGTCGATTCTGCATGCTTTAAGTGTTTTTGGTGGCTCAGAACCATCAAAAAACGTTGAAATATAGTTCAAATTCAATAAAAATCGACAAAAATACAGTTTCTAGCTAAAATTTGATGGTTTCGTTGCACTTTCCGAGCCCGTAGGGTATCTGATTGGCTTAAAAGTACAAGAAAACACTTCAAAAGTGACGTTTCTGAAGAATTTTAACAGTTTTCTTGTATCTACGAACGCCAGAATGCATAAAATTGACCTAAACGTCTCCTTTTCCTATTCTGAGTCGATTCTGCATGCTTTAAGTGTGTTTGGTGGCTCAGAACCATCAAAAAACGTTGAAATATAGTTCAAATTCAATAAAAATCGACAAAAATACAGTTTCTAGCTAAAATTTGATGGTTTCGTTGCACTTTCCGAGCCCGTAGGGTATCTGATTGGCTTAAAAGTACAAGAAAACACTTCAAAAGTGACGTTTCTGAAGAATTTTAACAGTTTTCTTGTATCTACGAACGCCAGAATGCATAAAATTGACCTAAAGGTCTCCTTTTCCTATTCTGAGTCGATTCTGCATGCTTTAAGTGTGTTTGGTGGCTCAGAACCATCAAAAAACGTTGAAATATAGTTCAAATTCAATAAAAATCGACAAAAATACAGTTTCTAGCTAAAATTTGATGGTTTCGTTGCAATTTCCGAGCCCGTAGGGTATCTGATTGGCTTAAAAGTACAAGAAAACACTTCAAAAGTGACGTTTCTGAAGAATTTTAACAGTTTTCTTGTATCTACGAACGCCAGAATGCATAAAATTGACCTAAACGTCTCCTTTTCCTATTCTGAGTCGATTCTGCATGCTTTAAGTGTGTTTGGTGGCTCAGAACCATCAAAAAACGTTGAAATATATTATTATTATTATTATTATTATTATTAATATTAGTTTGTATAGAGTAGAGCTCGTAGAAGCTATTATACTCTTTAGATTTCAATATTCTGTATTACCAAGAATAAAATTTATCAATGCGATTTTTAAATACGTTTACACTTTCAGACTTTAAAATTTCATCTGGCAATTTATTCCAATCTTTGATTATGCGGGTGGAGAAGAAGTTTTTCCTGATATTTGTTTTACAACGAGGTACGACTAATGTTAATCGGTGTCCACGTAATCTCACATCTTGCCTTATAGTAAAATAGTTTTCCCCTTGTTTTCCCATTTGCAAAATCTTGAAACAGTATATTAAATCTCCTCTTTTCTTTCTGTCCATGAGTGAAGGAAGTTTCATTAAAATTAAACGGTTTTCGTAGCTAGGTCTTCTAAAACCATAGCACCATCTCGTATATCTTCGCTGTACATTTTCATAACTTCTCATATCCTGCAGTCTGTCAGGAAACCACACAACAGAACCAAATTCTAAAATTGGTCTTACATATATTCTGAATAACTTAGCCATTAAAGATGTATTAGATTTTGCAAAAGTTTTATGTAGTATATACATACGACTATTCGCTTTCTTAACCTGTTTTAGTACATGATTAGCCCATGACAAATTTCTATGAATTAAGATACCCAAATCATTGTGTTCTGTAACAGTACGTAAACTTTCCCCCTGTATTCTATAACAAAATTCCGGGTTTTTCTTACCAACATGCATCACTACACATTTATTACTGTTTAGAGGAATACCCCACTTTTCACTCCATTCATAAATCTTATTGAGATCATTTTGTAAAATATGTGCATTAATAGTCGTGTTATATAATTTTATATCGTCTGCATACATTGCACAAGTTGAAACAATAGATTGAGGTATGTCAGCTGTGTAGAGAAGAAACAATTTTGGACCTAAAACGGAACCTTGAGGTACTCCGCTTAGTACGTTATAAACGTCACTCAAACTTTTATCAACTTTTACTGAAAAAGTTCTATTACTAAGAAAGCACTCTATCCACGCAAGCAATCGTCCACTAATACCATACAATTTCAGTTTTAAAATGAGCAAATGTATGGGCACTTTGTCAAATGCCTTAGAAAAATCTAAATAAAGGATGTCAAAGGTTTCTGAATTATCTAGAGATGATGACCAGTCATTTAGGCAAGACAATAAATTTGACTCGATAGACCTGCCCTTGGTGAATCCATGCTGTTGACTAGGAATCAAAGCATGTTTGTTCATAAAATTTTCTAACTCGTCCACAATAATGGATTCCATTATTTTAACCGCTGGACACGTAAGGCTAATTGGCCTATAGTTTTTAACTTCAAGTTTGTTACCTTCTTTATATACTGGGCAAATGTATGCAGTTTTCCAATCCTCAGGTAAGGCAGATGAGTTAAACGACTGCTCCATTATTAAATGCAAAGGAACCGACAACTGACGACTACAATGTTTTAATATAGCGGGAGGTATTTTGTCAGGTCCAGGACAGGCAGTGTCTTTAATTGTTTGCAACTTTTTAAAAACAGATTTTGTATCAAAGCTGATATTAATATCTTCCTTATCCATATTTCTGCAATTGTATAATGGTAATGGATGATGAGCATTGCTATATGACTGGGAGAAAAACTGTGCCAAATAGTTTGCGGTTTCATGATCACTGGTAGTTAATGAGCGATCAGGACGACTTAGTCTCATTATTTTTTTTTTTTCAGTGGACAATACACGTCTTATATATTTAAATAAGACTTTCGGATTTTTACTTTCAATTATATGATCTTCGTAATTAATTCTAGCACATTTGGTTTTCCTAGTTAAAATATTGGAGAGTAGTCTGTGTGAAACATAATCAACTGCCAATTTAGATCTTTTAAATTTTTGCCAGAGTGCTTTCTTTCGCTTTACTAACAGAAATAATTCGTCGTTCATCCAAGGCTTTGAAGGATTGGTTATATAAGTTTTCGAACGGGAACATTTTTCCTTCAATCTTAGTATGATGGCACTAAATCTTAACCAGTTTTCATTTACATCCACCGAAGAAAGTTCGGCATTCCAGTTTATATTATCTAATAAAGCACCAAATCTATCAAACTCCAGAAAAATTTTTGTTACTGATGCCTTTTTGGGTACAATATTTATATCAGTTTGCAAATTTAACCTTAAGAACACATGATCCGATTTACCAATGGGTGGTAAATATTCCAGGTTAATAGCTAAATTAGAATCAGAAACAAAAATTAGGTCAAGAAGACTAGGATTTTGCCCATCACGATAACGAGTATATTCTTCTACAATTTGAACCGCATGAGTATTTGTTAAAAAATCGATTAAAAGTTGACTAGATGTGGATACATTTAAATCGTAATGAAGAGGCCAAGATATATCAGGAAGATTAAAATCACCGAGAACAATATTGTTATTGTATGTAAGAAATAAGTTAGTAAGAAAAGCAAATAGTTCTTTATCGTTATCAAAATTCGAGTTTGATGGTCGATAAACACAACCACAAATAAGGGAGAAATTTCGTAATGTAATGGACAAGAAAAGACATTCAACGCCACGCAAGTTATTAGGAATAACAGTAACTTTAAACTGCGAAAATACATTATTTTTTAAATATATGCAAACTCCTCCGCCTCTCATTTCTATTCTATCACATCTATAAAGTGTATAACCAGGAATGTCAACAAGTGAGTCACTATGATTTTCAGTTAACCACGTTTCGGCCACTGCCATAATATGCGGATTGTATAGCTGAACGACAACAATTAAATCTTCATATTTCGCTGGTAAACTATCTAAATTTGTGTAGCAACAGCACCAGTTGTTTAGGAGAGATGAACAAATGGAATAAGAAATGAAATCATCGGAGACGTATCCAGATGCAGGATCTTTATTTATTAAATGACTATCCTTATTTACTGATGACTTTAATTGCTACGGTTTGAGTAACATATTTTTTTTTAATTTTTCGACCTCACGCTGATAGACTGGACAGGATAAATCCCACGCGCCATGTTTCACATCTAATAACACTTTCCTTTCATTTACAGCCTTGACACAATTTACACATTTGGGAGAATCTGGTTTGCAGTTTGCTGGAGTATGACTTGGGTCAACATAGTCACCACATTTTGGGCAGGATTTTTTATTTGAGCAATATTTCGAAGTGTGATGAAAACCATTACAATTGTAGCAACGCAGAATTGCAATTGCATCAAAAATATAGCAATGATCGTAACCTATAAACAAATCACCAACTTTTATCAGAGTATCATACGAAGTTTTATCCAACTGAATTATCGCTTGATAAAGATAGTTCAAATTCAATAAAAATCGACAAAAATACAGTTTCTAGCTAAAATTTGATGGTTTCGTTGCACTTTCCGAGCCCGTAGGGTATCTGATTGGCTTAAAAGTACAAGAAAACACTTCAAAAGTGACGTTTCTGAAGAATTTTAACAGTTTTCTTGTATCTACGAACGCCAGAATGCATAAAATTGACCTAAACGTCTCCTTTTCCTATTCTGAGTCGATTCTGCATGCTTTAAGTGTGTTTGGTGGCTCAGAACCATCAAAAAACGTTGAAATATAGTTCAAATTCAATAAAAATCGACAAAAATACAGTTTCTAGCTAAAATTTGATGGTTTCGTTGCACTTTCCGAGCCCGTAGGGTATCTGATTGGCTTAAAAGTACAAGAAAACACTTCAAAAGTGACGTTTCTGAAGAATTTTAACAGTTTTCTTGTATCTAGGAACGCCAGAATGCATAAAATTGACCTAAACGTCTCCTTTTCCTATTCTGAGTCGATTCTGCATGCTTTAAGTGTGTTTGGTGGCTCAGAACCATCAAAAAACGTTGAAATATCGTTCAAATTCAATATAAATCGACAAAAATACAGTTTCTAGCTAAAATTTGATGGTTTCGTTGCACTTTCCGAGCCCGTAGGGTATCTGATTGGCTTAAAAGTACAAGAAAACACTTCAAAAGTGACGTTTCTGAAGAATTTTAACAGTTTTCTTGTATCTACGAACGCCAGAATGCATAAAATTGACCTAAACTTCTCCTTTTCCTATTCTGAGTCGATTCTTCATGCTTTAAGTGTGTTTGGTGGCTCAGAACCATCAAAAAACGTTGAAATATAGTTCAAATTCAATAAAAATCGACAAAAATACAGATTCTAGCTAAAATTTGATGGTTTCGTTGCACTTTCCGAGCCCGTAGGGTATCTGATTGGCTTAAAAGTACAAGAAAACACTTCAAAAGTGACGTTTCTGAAGAATTTTAACAGTTTTCTTGTATCTACGAACGCCAGAATGCATAAAATTGACCTAAACGTCTCCTTTTCCTATTCTGAGTCGATTCTGCATGCTTTAAGTGTGTTTGGTGGCTCAGAACCATCAAAAAACGTTGAAATATAGTTCAAATTCAATAAAAATCGACAAAAATACAGTTTCTAGCTAAAATTTGATGGTTTCGTTGCACTTTCCGAGCCCGTAGGGTATCTGATTGGCTTAAAAGTACAAGAAAACACTTCAAAAGTGACGTTTCTGAAGAATTTTAACAGTTTTCTTGTATCTACGAACGCCAGAATGCATAAAATTGACCTAAACGTCTCCTTTTCCTATTCTGAGTCGATTCTGCATGCTTTAAGTGTGTTTGGTGGCTCAGAACCATCAAAAAACGTTGAAATATAGTTCAAATTCAATAAAAATCGACAAAAATACAGTTTCTAGCTAAAATTTGATGGTTTCGTTGCACTTTCCGAGCCCGTAGGGTATCTGATTGGCTTAAAAGTACAAGAAAACACTTCAAAAGTGACGTTTCTGAAGAATTTTAACAGTTTTCTTGTATCTACGAACGCCAGAATGCATAAAATTGACCTAAACGTCTCCTTTTACTATTCTGAGTCGATTCTGCATGCTTTAAGTGTGTTTGGTGGCTCAGAACCATCAAAAAACGTTGAAATATAGTTCAAATTCAATAAAAATCGACAAAAATACAGTTTCTAGCTAAAATTTGATGGTTTCGTTGCACTTTCCGAGCCCGTAGGGTATCTGATTGGCTTAAAAGTACAAGAAAACACTTCAAAAGTGACGTTTCTGAAGAATTTTAACAGTTTTCTTGTATCTACGAACGCCAGAATGCATAAAATTGACCTAAACGTCTCCTTTTCCTATTCTGAGTCGATTCTGCATGCTTTAAGTGTGTTTGGTGGCTCAGAACCATCAAAAAACGTTGAAATATAGTTCAAATTCAATAAAAATCGACAAAAATACAGTTTCTAGCTAAAATTTTATGGTTTCGTTGCACTTTCCGAGCCCGTAGGGTATCTGATTGGCTTAAAAGTACAAGAAAACACTTCAAAAGTGACGTTTCTGAAGAATTTTAACAGTTTTCTTGTATCTACGAACGCCAGAATGCATAAAATTGACCTAAACGTCTCCTTTTCCTATTCTGAGTCGATTTTGCATGCTTTAAGTGTGTTTGGTGGCTCAGAACCATCAAAAAACGTTGAAATATAGTTCAAATTCAATAAAAATCGACAAAAATACAGTTTCTGGCTAAAATTTGATGGTTTCGTTGCACTTTCCGAGCCCGTTGGGTATCTGATTGGCTTAAAAGTACAAGAAAACACTTCAAAAGTGACGTTTCTGAAGAATTTTAACAGTTTTCTTGTATCTACGAACGCCAGAATGCATAAAATTGACCTAAACGTCTCCTTTTCCTATTCTGAGTCGATTCTGCATGCTTTAAGTGTGTTTGGTGGCTCAGAACCATCAAAAAACGTTGAAATATAGTTCAAATTCAATAAAAATCGACAAAAATACAGTTTCTAGCTAAAATTTGATGGTTTCGTTGCACTTTCCGAGCCCGTAGGGTATCTGATTGGCTTAAAAGTACAAGAAAACACTTCAAAAGTGACGTTTCTGAAGAATTTTAACAGTTTTCTTGTATCTACGAACGCCAGAATGCATAAAATTGACCTAAACGTCTCCTTTTCCTATTCTGAGTCGATTCTGCATGCTTTAAGTGTGTTTGGTGGCTCAGAACCATCAAAAAACGTTGAAATATAGTTCAAATTCAATAAAAATCGACAAAAATACAGTTTCTAGCTAAAATTTGATGGTTTCGTTGCACTTTCCGAGCCCGTAGGGTATCTGATTGGCTTAAAAGTACAAGAAAACACTTCAAAAGTGACGTTTCTGAAGAATTTTAACAGTTTTCTTGTATCTACGAACGCCAGAATGCATAAAATTGACCTAAACGTCTCCTTTTCCTATTCTGAGTCGATTCTGCATGCTTTAAGTGTGTTTGGTGGCTCAGCACCATCAAAAAACGTTGAAATATAGTTCAAATTCAATAAAAATCGACAAAAATACAGTTTCTAGCTAAAATTTGATGGTTTCGTTGCACTTTCCGAGCCCGTAGGGTATCTGATTGGCTTAAAAGTACAAGAAAACACTTCAAAAGTGACGTTTCTGAAGAATTTTAACAGTTTTCTTGTATCTACGAACGCCAGAATGCATAAAATTGACCTAAACGTCTCCTTTTCCTATTCTGAGTCGATTCTGCATGCTTTAAGTGTGTTTGGTGGCTCAGAACCATCAAAAAACGTTGAAATATAGTTCAAATTCAATAAAAATCGACAAAAATACAGTTTCTAGCTAAAATTTGATGGTTTCGTTGCACTTTCCGAGCCCGTAGGGTATCTGATTGGCTTAAAAGTACAAGAAAACACTTCAAAAGTGACGTTTCTGAAGAATTTTAACAGTTTTCTTGTATCTACGAACGCCAGAATGCATAAAATTGACCTAAACGTCTCCTTTTCCTATTCTGAGTCGATTCTGCATGCTTTAAGTGTGTTTGGTGGCTCAGAACCATCAAAAAACTTTGAAATATAGTTCAAATTCAATAAAAATCGACAAAAATACAGTTTCTAGCTAAAATTTGATGGTTTCGTTGCACTTTCCGAGCCCGTAGGGTATCTGATTGGCTTAAAAGTACAAGAAAACACTTCAAAAGTGACGTTTCTGAAGAATTTTAACAGTTTTCTTGTATCTACGAACGCCAGAATGCATAAAATTGACCTAAACGTCTCCTTTTCCTATTCTGAGTCGATTCTGCATGCTTTAAGTGTGTTTGGTGGCTCAGAACCATCAAAAAACGTTGAAATATAGTTCAAATTCAATAAAAATCGACAAAAATACAGTTTCTAGCTAAAATTTGATGGTTTCGTTGCACTTTCCGAGCCCGTAGGGTATCTGATTGGCTTAAAAGTACAAGAAAACACTTCAAAAGTGACGTTTCTGAAGAATTTTAACAGTTTTCTTGTATCTACGAACGCCAGAATGCATAAAATTGACCTAAACGTCTCCTTTTCCTATTCTGAGTCGATTCTGCATGCTTTAAGTGTGTTTGGTGGCTCAGAACCATCAAAAAACGTTGAAATATAGTTCAAATTCAATAAAAATCGACAAAAATACTGTTTCTAGCTAAAATTTGATGGTTTCGTTGCACTTTCCGAGCCCGTAGGGTATCTGATTGGCTTAAAAGTACAAGAAAACACTTCAAAAGTGACGTTTCTGAAGAATTTTAACAGTTTTCTTGTATCTACGAACGCCAGAATGCATAAAATTGACCTAAACGTCTCCTTTTCCTATTCTGAGTCGATTCTGCATGCTTTAAGTGTGTTTGGTGGCTCAGAACCATCAAAAAACGTTGAAATATAGCTCAAATTCAATAAAAATCGACAAAAATACTGTTTCTAGCTAAAATTTGATGGTTTCGTTGCACTTTCCGAGCCCGTAGGGTATCTGATTGGCTTAAAAGTACAAGAAAACACTTCAAAAGTGACGTTTCTGAAGAATTTTAACAGTTTTCTTGTATCTACGAACGCCAGAATGCATAAATTTGACCTAAACGTCTCCTTTTCCTATTCTGAGTCGATTCTGCATGCTTTAAGTGTGTTTGGTGGCTCAGAACCATCAAAAAACGTTGAAATATAGCTCAAATTCAATAAAAATCGACAAAAATACAGTTTCTAGCTAAAATTTGATGGTTTCGTTGCACTTTCCGAGCCCGTAGGGTATCTGATTGGCTTAAAAGTACAAGAAAACACTTCAAAAGTGACGTTTCTGAAGAATTTTAACAGTTTTCTTGTATCTACGAACGCCAGAATGCATAAAATTGACCTAAACGTCTCCTTTTCCTATTCTGAGTCGATTCTGCATGCTTTAAGTGTGTTTGGTGGCTCAGAACCATCAAAAAACGTTGAAATATAGTTCAAATTCAATAAAAATCGACAAAAATACAGTTTCTAGCTAAAATTTGATGGTTTCGTTGCACTTTCCGAGCCCGTAGGGTATCTGATTGGCTTAAAAGTACAAGAAAACACTTCAAAAGTGACGTTTCTGAAGAATTTTAACAGTTTTCTTGTATCTACGAACGCCAGAATGCTTAAAATTGACCTAAACGTCTCCTTTTCCTATATAAAAACGAACTATCGCGGTCGCCATGTGTAACTGTGCTCTAGGTTTCGTGGTCGATTGTAGTGTTTATTTTGCTTTAGTTATTTAAATACTTCAGTGGGTTTTGTGCTAACGTTAGTTGAAAGGCTCAGGCAGTCTTTTTGAGCTGTTTGGTAATCGTTTAGTTTTGTTTTTAAGTTTTATTACTTTTGAGAATTTTTTCTTTATTTACAAATTTATTTCTGGTGCTGCCCACCAGGGGCGCCGGCGCCGGCGTGCGCAGTAGTCAGCTGATTTGTGTTTATAAACTTTTAATTAAAATTCATGATGCTCTTTCCTTGTGGTAAATGTCTGGCGGTGATAGATATTGATAGGGCTGCTTTTATAACGTGTAGTGGTACTTGCGATAAGCGGTTTCACACTTCATGTGTTGAGGTGCCTGCTGATCTTCATGAGAAGATAATTTCGTGTCCAGGGTTGTTTTGGAAGTGCACGGATTGCTGTCGCAGATGTTTTTCTATTGACCAGGTAGGTCTAATGGACTTATTACAACAGAAATATTCTGAAATGTTAAAAAATCTTGATAAGGTGTTTGAAGATTTAAAATCTAATTTTATCAGAACAGCAGTTGATAAAAATGATGATCCCCAAGTTACTGTTCCTTCCTATTCAGATATATTGAGTAACAATACTCAGCCAGCTATATTAATTAAACCTAAATCTGAACAAACGGCTGTCAAAACGAAAATTGATGTCAAAGAAAATATTAGTACAGTGGATATGCAGTTATCTCTGTCCAAAGTTAAGTCGGTCAAAGATGGGGGCGTGGTAGTGGGTTTTTCGTCAAGGGAGGAAAATCTTCGCTTTAAAAAAGCTGCAAAGGAGAAACTTTCTGATAATTATGAAATACGTGAACTAAAAGGTGTTCAGCCTCGTGTAAAAATTGTGGGCTTAAATCAAATTTACAAAGAAAATGAGATTGTTGAGTATGTAGAGCACGCGGTTAGAAACAATTCTACTGACATTAATTTAGCGTCTGAATGTACTTTTATTAAATTATGGCCCACGAAGAAAAATCCTAAAATTTATCAGGTTTTGGTGCAATTAGATAGAAAATCTTATGATTTTCTAATGAATGCTGGGGGACTGTTTATAGGATATGATCACTGTTCTGTTTTTGATGCGGTACAAATCTTAAGATGTTTTAATTGTAATGGTTATCATCACAGTTCCAAAAGTTGTAAAAGCCTTAAATCTTGTCCTAGGTGTGCGATGAACGATCATGCTGTTAGGGATTGTACTGCTGAGCATTTGAAATGTGTTAATTGTTTGACTGCAATAGAGAAAGAGAATTTAGATGTTGACCCCAACCATGCGGCATGGGATGTTTTGTGTCCTGTTTTTATAAAAGCAGTTGAAAAGTTTAAAAAGGACATCCTTTTTAAGCAGTGACTATCTCCCTTTGCAAGGAACAGTGATTTTAAACAGGTAAATCATAACTCCCCACTGTTAATATACTATCAAAATGTCCGTGGCTTAAACTCTAAAACTGTTGAGTTTTATAATAATGTTTTATTGTCTAATTTTGATGTTATTGCATTATCTGAAACTTGGCTTCACCAAGAATTTCAAAATAGTGAACTTTTTTCTTCTAACTTTGTGGTGTTTCGGAAGGATAGGAATTTTAAATCACTGAATTTGTCTAGGGGTGGAGGTGTTTTATTAGCCGTTAAATCCTCCTTATCTGTTAAACCAATTAATATAAATGATGACATTATGAAACTTTTGGGTAAAATTGATATTGTAGGTGTAGAACTTTCTATTGCTGGAAAATCGGTGTTTATTTTTTCAATTTATTTTCCTCCTGATGTTAGTTCTGATCATTTTTCTACTTTTGCTGATGTGATACATTCATTTCATTTTATTTATGGATCCAATATAATATTTATTGGAGACTTTAATATTCCTGATTTTCATTGTAACTATAATTCTGGTCATATTTCAGGTCCGATAGTTCCCATAATGCTTCTAATGGAAAGCTTAAAACTGAAACAATATAATTCTATTCTTAATATAAAAAATAGACTACTTGATTTAGTGTTGTCTAATGTACCTTGCTTAGTATCAAATTGTGAAGACTATATTGTTTCAATTGATGATCACCATCCCCCATTACTAATTACAGTCAATGATTTATGTAAAGCTAAATGTAAATATATAACACCTAAATCTAGAATCTATGATTACAACTTTTACAAAGTTGAGATGAATTCTCTAAAAGATGAGCTTACTAAGGTAGACTGGTCTTTCTTAAGTGAATGCAGTGATGTGAATTTAGCATGTTCCTTATTTTATAATAAGCTGTATGAGATATTTGATTTGATAATTCCAAGACGCCGTCATTGCAAAAGAGAATATCCTCCTTGGTTTTCGAATCAGCTTATTAATAAAATTAAGAAAAAATTTAAATTGTGGCATGCGTATAAAACTCAAAATGATTTTTCAGTTTATGAACAATTTAAAGTCTTAAGGAGAGATATTAAAAGAGAAACCTTGAAGCTATATAAACAATATGTGTTAAACCTAGAAAATAATATCTCAAAGGATTGCAATAAGTTCTGGCAATTTATTAAGTTGAAGAAGAAAGGGACGGGTATTCCTGTTAGTATGACTTACAAAGGAGAGTGTGTTGATGGACCTGAATCGATTGCGAAATCTTTTGCAGCTCATTTTAAGTCAGCCTATTGTTCGAATATTAATAACTCTAATTTCAGATATGATTTTGATTCTCTGTCCTGCTGGTCTTTAAATATGGTGTCAGAACAGAATGTTGTGAAAGCCATTTTAAGATTAAAACCTAAGTACACTGTAGGCCATGATGGGGTTCCAGCTATTTTAATTAGAGAATGCGCTTCGAATTTTAGTGAACCTTTGATGACGTTATTCAATTTGGCGTTAAAACTGAATACATTTCCAAATTTATGGAAATCAGCCATGATCTTACCTATTTTCAAAAAAGATGATCCTACAATAATTGAAAATTACAGACCGGTTTCCTTACTTAATAATTTTTCAAAAATTTTTGAATATCTAATTTTTGACTGTATTCTATATAATGTAAAGAACCATTTATCTGAGTGTCAACATGGTTTTTTTGAGGGCAGGTCTACTGTTACTAATTTGTGTATGTTTACGCAGTTTGTTTCAAAAAATTTAGATTCACGTTTACAGATTGACACTATATACACAGACTTCTCAAAAGCGTTTGACAGGCTCCAACACAAGGTACTTATTGAAAAACTTGGTAAATTGGGTTGTTCTCAAGATTTCTTGTATTTTCTTGGTTCTTATTTAACAGGTCGTAGTCTTTCTGTTTGTGTACATGGTTACTTTTCGGAAGAATTCACAGCTTTTTCGGGCGTTCCGCAGGGGTCTGTGTTGGGTCCGCTGCTCTTTAATATATTTATTAATGACATTACTCAAGTTTTGACTGTGCCATGCTTATTGTATGCTGATGACATGAAACTATTTTCGGTTATAAGAGGTGTAGATGACTGCATAGAATTGCAAAACAACATCAACAGGGTTGTTGCTTGGGGAAAAAAGAACAGCTTGCTTCTGAACGGTAAGAAATGTGTAGCTAAGACATTCAGCAACAAAGTGAGCAATATTCTCTACGACTATGCAGTTGATAATTTAATATTAGATAGACCAGTGACTGTTGAAGATCTTGGTGTGACATTTGATAGCAAATTAAGCTTTACGGATCACATGCTTAAAATCTGCAAAAAAGCATATGCAGTATATGGTTGCATTCTAAGGAATACTAAAGATTTCAATAATATAACAACATTGTTGCATATATATAGGACGTGCATTCGGAGTATAATCGAATATGCAAATATTGTTTGGTTTCCTTATCAAAAGAAGTATGTAAATATGTTGGAAAAAGTTCAAAGACGTTTTTTAAAATATATTTGCTTCAGAGAAGATAGTGTATATCCTCCTTTAGGAGTTGAACAATCTAAGCTACTTGAAAGATTTTCTATTTTAAGTTTATCTGATAGATATAAAACTACCACTGTGTACTTCTTATATAAAATCTTAAATTTTAAAATAAACTGTTCAGATCTGTTATATCAAATTGAATTCCATATTAATAAACGTTTTCTTGCAACCAGAGTGCACAATGTGTTCTACATGTCCACACCTCGAACCGATTTTCTACGATTCTCACCTATGTATAACATGTTGAGATTGGGTAATTCTGCACAAAGGACTGTAGATCTATTTAATACAAATCCTAATCAATTAAGACTAATAGATGTGAAATATTTATAAACCTACTTAATGATGGCATGTTGTGTGTATGTTCTGTAATTGGGTTTTAACCTGTAGAGCATACTAACATATAATAATAATAATAATAATAATAATTCTGAGTCGATTCTGCATGCTTTAAGTGTGTTTGGTGGCTCAGAACCATCAAAAAACGTTGAAATATAGTTCAAATTCAATAAAAATCGACAAAAATACAGTTTTTAGCTAAAATTTTATGGTTTCGTTGCACTTTCCGAGCCCGTAGGGTATCTGATTGGCTTAAAAGTACAAGAAAACACTTCAAAAGTGACGTTTCTGAAGAATTTTAACAGTTTTCTTGTATCTACGAACGCCAGAATGCATAAAATTGACCTAAACGTCTCCTTTTCCTATTCTGAGTCGATTCTGCATGCTTTAAGTGTGTTTGGTGGCTCAGAACCATCAAAAAACGTTGAAATATAGTTCAAATTCAATAAAAATCGACAAAAATACAGTTTCTAGCTAAAATTTTATGGTTTCGTTGCACTTTCCGAGCCCGTTGGGTATCTGATTGGCTTAAAAGTACAAGAAAACACTTCAAAAGTGACGTTTCTGAAGAATTTTAACAGTTTTCTTGTATCTACGAACGCCAGAATGCATAAAATTGACCTAAACGTCTCCTTTTCCTATTCTGAGTCGATTCTGCATGCTTTAAGTGTGTTTGGTGGCTCAGAACCATCAAAAAACGTTGAAATATAGTTCAAATTCAATAAAAATCGACAAAAATACAGTTTCTAGCTAAAATTTGATGGTTTCGTTGCACTTTCCGAGCCCGTAGGGTATCTGATTGGCTTAAAAGTACAAGAAAACACTTAAAAAGTGACGTTCTGAAGAATTTTAACAGTTTTCTTGTATCTACGAACGCCAGAATGCATAAAATTGACCTAAACGTCTCCTTTTCCTATTCTGAGTCGATTCTGCATGCTTTAAGTGTGTTTGGTGGCTCAGAACCATCAAAAAACGTTGAAATATAGTTCAAATTCAATAAAAATCGACAAAAATACAGTTTCTAGCTAAAATTTGATGGTTTCGTTGCACTTTCCGAGCCCGTAGGGTATCTGATTGGCTTAAAAGTACAAGAAAACACTTCAAAAGTGACGTTTCTGAAGAATTTTAACAGTTTTCTTGTATCCACGAACGCCAGAATGCATAAAATTGACCTAAACGTCTCCTTTTCCTATTCTGAGTCGATTCTGCATGCTTTAAGTGTGTTTGGTGGCTCAGAACCATCATAAAACGTTGAAATATAGTTCAAATTCAATAAAAATCGACAAAAATACAGTTTCTAGCTAAAATTTGATGGTTTCGTTGCACTTTCCGAGCCCGTAGGGTATCTGATTGGCTTAAAAGTACAAGAAAACACTTCAAAAGTGACGTTTCTGAAGAATTTTAACAGTTTTCTTGTATCTACGAACGCCAGAATGCATAAAATTGACCTAAACGTCTCCTTTTCCTATTCTGAGTCGATTCTGCATACTTTAAGTGTGTTTGGTGGCTCAGAACCATCAAAAAACGTTGAAATATAGTTCAAATTCAATAAAAATCGACAAAAATACAGTTTCTAGCTAAAATTTGATGGTTTCGTTGCACTTTCCGAGCCCGTAGGGTATCTGGTTGGCTTAAAAGTACAAGAAAACACTTCAAAAGTGACGTTTCTGAAGAATTTTAACAGTTTTCTTGTATCTACGAACGCCAGAATGCATAAAATTGACCTAAACGTCTCCTTTTCCTATTCTGAGTCGATTCTGCATGCTTTAAGTGTGTTTGGTGGCTCAGAACCATCAAAAAACGTTGAAATATAGTTCAAATTCAATAAAAATCGACAAAAATACAGTTTCTAGCTAAAATTTGATGGTTTCGTTGCACTTTCCGAGCCCGTAGGGTATCTGATTGGCTTAAAAGTACAAGAAAACACTTCAAAAGTGACGTTTCTGAAGAATTTTAACAGTTTTCTTGTATCTACGAACGCCAGAATGCATAAAATTGACCTAAACGTCTCCTTTTCCTATTCTGAGTCGATTCTGCATGCTTTAAGTGTGTTTGGTGGCTCAGAACCATCAAAAAACGTTGAAATATAGTTCAAATTCAATAAAAATCGACAAAAATACAGTTTCTAGCTAAAATTTGATGGTTTCGTTGCACTTTCCGAGCCCGTAGGGTATCTGATTGGCTTAAAAGTACAAGAAAACACTTCAAAAGTGACGTTTCTGAAGAATTTTAACAGTTTTCTTGTATCTACGAAAGCCAGAATGCATTAAATTGACCTAAACGTCTCCTTTTCCTATTCTGAGTCGATTCTGCATGCTTTAAGTGTGTTTGGTGGCTCAGAACCATCAAAAAACGTTGAAATATAGTTCAAATTCAATAAAAATCGACAAAAATACAGTTTCTAGCTAAAATTTGATGGTTTCGTTGCACTTTCCGAGCCCGTAGGGTATCTGATTGGCTTAAAAGTACAAGAAAACACTTCAAAAGTGACGTTTCTGAAGAATTTTAACAGTTTTCTTGTATCTACGAACGCCAGAATGCATAAAATTGACCTAAACGTCTCCTTTTCCTATTCTGAGTCGATTCTGCATGCTTTAAGTGTGTTTGGTGGCTCAGAACCATCAAAAAACGTTGAAATATAGTTCAAATTCAGTAAAAATCGACAAAAATACAGTTTCTAGCTAAAATTTGATGGTTTCGTTGCACTTTCCGAGCCCGTTGGGTATCTGATTGGCTTAAAGGTACAAGAAAACACTTCAAAAGTGACGTTTCTGAAGAATTTTAACAGTTTTCTTGTATCTACGAACGCCAGAATGCATAAAATTGACCTAAACGTCTCCTTTTCCTATTCTGAGTCGATTCTGCATGCTTTAAGTGTGTTTGGTGGCTCAGAACCATCAAAAAACGTTGAAATATAGTTCAAATTCAATAAAAATCGACAAACATACAGTTTCTAGCTAAAATTTGATGGTTTCGTTGCACTTTCCGAGCCCGTAGGGTATCTGATTGGCTTAAAAGTACAAGAAAACACTTCAAAAGTGACGTTTCTGAAGAATTTTAACAGTTTTCTTGTATCTACGAACGCCAGAATGCATAAAATTGACCTAAACGTCTCCTTTTCCTATTCTGAGTCGATTCTGCATGCTTTAAGTGTGTTTGGTGGCTCAGAACCATCAAAAAACGTTGAAATATAGTTCAAATTCAATAAAAATCGACAAAAATACAGTTTCTAGCTAAAATTTGATGGTTTCGTTGCACTTTCCGAGCCCGTAGGGTATCTGATTGGCTTAAAAGTACAAGAAAACACTTCAAAAGTGACGTTTCTGAAGAATTTTAACAGTTTTCTTGTATCTACGAACGCCAGAATGCATAAAATTGACCTAAACGTCTCCTTTTCCTATTCTGAGTCGATTCTGCATGCTTTAAGTGTGTTTGGTGGCTCAGAACCATCAAAAAACGTTGAAATATAGTTCAAATTCAATAAAAATCGACAAAAATACAGTTTCTAGCTAAAATTTGATGGTTTCGTTGCACTTTCCGAGCCCGTAGGGTATCTGATTGGCTTAAAAGTAAAAGAAAACAATTCAAAAGTGACGTTTCTGAAGAATTTTAACAGTTTTCTTGTATCTACGAACGCCAGAATGCATAAAATTGACCTAAACGTCTCCTTTTCCTATTCTGAGTCGATTCTGCATGCTTTAAGTGTGTTTGGTGGCTCAGAACCATCAAAAAACGTTGAAATATAGTTCAAATTCAATAAAAATCGACAAAAATACAGTTTCTAGCTAAAATTTGATGGTTTCGTTGCACTTTCCGAGCCCGTAGGGTATCTGATTGGCTTAAAAGTACAAGAAAACACTTCAAAAGTGACGTTTCTGAAGAATTTTAACAGTTTTCTTGTATCTACGAACGCCAGAATGCATAAAATTGACCTAAACGTCTCCTTTTCCTATTCTGAGTCGATTCTGCATGCTTTAAGTGTGTTTGGTGGCTCAGAACCATCAAAAAACGTTGAAATATAGTTCAAATTCAATAAAAATCGACAAAAATACAGTTTCTAGCTAAAATTTGATGGTTTCGTTGCACTTTCCGAGCCCGTAGGGTATCTGATTGGCTTAAAAGTACAAGAAAACACTTCAAAAGTGACGTTTCTGAAGAATTTTAACAGTTTTCTTGTATCTACGAACGCCAGAATGCATAAAATTGACCTAAACGTCTCCTTTTCCTATTCTGAGTCGATTCTGCATGCTTTAAGTGTGTTTGGTGGCTCAGAACCATCAAAAAACGTTGAAATATAGTTCAAATTCAATAAAAATCGACAAAAATACAGTTTCTAGCTAAAATTTGATGGTTTCGTTGCACTTTCCGACCCCGTAGGGTATCTGATTGGCTTAAAAGTACAAGAAAACACTTCAAAAGTGACGTTTCTGATGAATTTTAAGTGTTTTCCTGTATCTACGAACGCCAGAATGCATAAAATTGACCTAAACGTCTCCTTTTCCTATTCTGAGTCGATTCTGCATGCTTTAAGTGTGTTTGGTGGCTCAGAACCATCAAAAAACGTTGAAATATAGTTCAAATTCAATAAAAATCGACAAAAATACAGTTTCTAGCTAAAATTTGATGGTTTCGTTGCACTTTCCGAGCCCGTAGGGTATCTGATTGGCTTAAAAGTACAAGAAAACACTTCAAAAGTGACGTTTCTGAAGAATTTTAACAGTTTTCTTGTATCTACGAACGCCAGAATGCATAAAATTGACCTAAACGTCTCCTTTTCCTATTCTGAGTCGATTCTGCATGCTTTAAGTGTGTTTGGTGGCTCAGAACCATCAAAAAACGTTGAAATATAGTTCAAATTCAATAAAAATCGACAAAAATACAGTTTCTAGCTAAAATTTGATGGTTTCGTTGCACTTTCCGAGCCCGTTGGGTATCTGATTGGCTTAAAAGTACAAGAAAACACTTCAAAAGTGACGTTTCTGAAGAATTTTAACAGTTTTCTTGTATCTACGAACGCCAGAATGCATAAAATTGACCTAAACGTCTCCTTTTCCTATTCTGAGTCGATTCTGCATGCTTTAAGTGTGTTTGGTGGCTCAGAACCATCAAAAAACGTTGAAATATAGTTCAAATTCAATAAAAATCGACAAAAATACAGTTTCTAGCTAAAATTTGATGGTTTCGTTGCACTTTCCGAGCCCGTAGGGTATCTGATTGGCTTAAAAGTACAAGAAAACACTTCAAAAGTGACGTTTCTGAAGAATTTTAACAGTTTTCTTGTATCTACGAACGCCAGAATGCATAAAATTGACCTAAACGTCTCCTTTTCCTATTCTGAGTCGATTCTGCATGCTTTAAGTGTGTTTGGTGGCTCAGAACCATCAAAAAACGTTGAAATATAGTTCAAATTCAATAAAAATCGACAAAAATACAGTTTCTAGCTAAAATTTGATGGTTTCGTTGCACTTTCCGGGCCCGTTGGGTATCTGATTGGCTTAAAAGTACAAGAAAACACTTCAAAAGTGACGTTTCTGAAGAATTTTAACAGTTTTCTTGTATCTACGAACGCCAGAATGCATAAAATTGACCTAAACGTCTCCTTTTCCTATTCTGAGTCGATTCTGCATGCTTTAAGTGTGTTTGGTGGCTCAGAACCATCAAAAAACGTTGAAATATAGTTCAAATTCAATAAAAATCGACAAAAATACAGTTTCTAGCTAAAATTTGATGGTTTCGTTGCACTTTCCGAGCCCGTAGGGTATCTGATTGGCTTAAAAGTACAAGAAAACACTTCAAAAGTGACGTTTCTGAAGAATTTTAACAGTTTTCTTGTATCTACGAACGCCAGAATGCATAAAATTGACCTAAACGTCTCCTTTTCCTATTCTGAGTCGATTCTGCATGCTTTAAGTGTGTTTGGTGGCTCAGAACCATCAAAAAACGTTGAAATATAGTTCAAATTCAATAAAAATCGACAAAAATACAGTTTCTAGCTAAAATTTGATGGTTTCGTTGCACTTTCCGAGCCCGTAGGGTATCTGATTGGCTTAAAAGTACAAGAAAACACTTCAAAAGTGACGTTTCTGAAGAATTTTAACAGTTTTCTTGTATCTATGAACGCCAGAATGCATAAAATTGACCTAAACGTCTCCTTTTCCTATTCTGAGTCGATTCTGCATGCTTTAAGTGTGTTTGGTGGCTCAGAACCATCAAAAAACGTTGAAATATAGTTCAAATTCAATAAAAATCGACAAAAATACAGTTTCTAGCTAAAATTTGATGGTTTCGTTGCACTTTCCGAGCCCGTAGGGAATCTCATTGGCTTAAAAGTACAAGAAAACACTTCAAAAGTGACGTTTCTGAAGAATTTTAACAGTTTTCTTGTATCTACGAACGCCAGAATGCATAAAATTGACCTAAACGTCTCCTTTTCCTATTCTGAGTCGATTCTGCATGCTTTAAGTGTGTTTGGTGGCTCAGAACCATCAAAAAACGTTGAAATATAGTTCAAATTCAATAAAAATCGACAAAAATACAGTTTCTAGCTAAAATTTGATGGTTTCGTTGCACTTTCCGAGCCCGTAGGGTATCTGATTGGCTTAAAAGTACAAGAAAACACTTCAAAAGTGACGTTTCTGAAGAATTTTAACAGTTTTCTTGTATCTACGAACGCCAGAATGCATAAAATTGACCTAAACGTCTCCTTTTCCTATTCTGAGTCGATTCTGCATGCTTTAAGTGTGTTTGGTGGCTCAGAACCATCAAAAAACGTTGAAATATAGTTCAAATTCAATAAAAATCGACAAAAATACAGTTTCTAGCTAAAATTTGATGGTTTCGTTGCACTTTCCGAGCCCGTAGGGTATCTGATTGGCTTAAAAGTACAAGAAAACACTTCAAAAGTGACGTTTCTGAAGAATTTTAACAGTTTTCTTGTATCTACGAACGCCAGAATGCATAAAATTGACCTAAACGTCTCCTTTTCCTATTCTGAGTCGATTCTGCATGCTTTAAGTGTGTTTGGTGGCTCAGAACCATCAAAAAACGTTGAAATATAGTTCAAATTCAATAAAAATCGACAAAAATACAGTTTCTAGCTAAAATTTGATGGTTTCGTTGCACTTTCCGAGCCCGTAGGGTATCTGATTGGCTTAAAAGTACAAGAAAACACTTCAAAAGTGACGTTTCTGAAGAATTTTAACAGTTTTCTTGTATCTACGAACGCCAGAATGCATAAAATTGACCTAAACATCTCCTTTTCCTATTCTGAGTCGATTCTGCATGCTTTAAGTGTGTTTGGTGGCTCAGAACCATCAAAAAACGTTGAAATATAGTTCAAATTCAATAAAAATCGACAAAAATACAGTTTCTAGCTAAAATTTGATGGTTTCGTTGCACTTTCCGAGCCCGTAGGGTATCTGATTGGCTTAAAAGTATAAGAAAACACTTCAAAAGTGACGTTTCTGAAGAATTTTAACAGTTTTCTTGTATCTACGAACGCCAGAATGCATAAAATTGACCTAAACGTCTCCTTTTCCTATTCTGAGTCGATTCTGCATGCTTTAAGTGTGTTTGGTGGCTCAGAACCATCAAAAAACGTTGAAATATAGTTCAAATTCAATAAAAATCGACAAAAATACAGTTTCTAGCTAAAATTTGATGGTTTCGTTGCACTTTCCGAGCCCGTAGGGTATCTGATTGGCTTAAAAGTACAAGAAAACACTTCAAAAGTGACGTTTCTGAAGAATTTTAACAGTTTTCTTGATCTACGAACGCCAGAATGCATAAAATTGACCTAAACGTCTCCTTTTCCTATTCTGAGTCGATTCTGCATGCTTTAAGTGCGTTTGGTGGCTCAGAACCATCAAAAAACGTTGAAATATAGTTCAAATTCAATAAAAATCGACAAAAATACAGTTTCTAGCTAAAATTTGATGGTTTCGTTGCACTTTCCGAGCCCGTAGGGTATCTGATTGGCTTAAAAGTATAAGAAAACACTTCAAAAGTGACGTTTCTGAAGAATTTTAACAGTTTTCTTGTATCTACGAACGCCAGAATGCATAAAATTGACCTAAACGTCTCCTTTTCCTATTCTGAGTCGATTCTGCATGCTTTAAGTGTGTTTGGTGGCTCAGAACCATCAAAAAACGTTGAAATATAGTTCAAATTCAATAAAAATCGACAAAAATACAGTTTCTAGCTAAAATTTGATGGTTTCGTTGCACTTTCCGAGCCCGTAGGGAATCTGATTGGCTTAAAAGTACAAGAAAACACTTCAAAAGTGACGTTTCTGAAGAATTTTAACAGTTTTCTTGTATCTACGAACGCCAGAATGCATAAAATTGACCTAAACATCTCCTTTTCCTATTCTGAGTCGATTCTGCATGCTTTAAGTGTGTTTGGTGGCTCAGAACCATCAAAAAACGTTGAAATATAGTTCAAATTCAATAAAAATCGACAAAAATACAGTTTCTAGCTAAAATTTGATGGTTTCGTTGCACTTTCCGAGCCCGTAGGGTATCTGATTGGCTTAAAAGTACAAGAAAACACTTCAAAAGTGACGTTTCTGAAGAATTTTAACAGTTTTCTTGTATCTACGAACGCCAGAATGCATAAAATTGACCTAAACGTCTCCTTTTCCTATTCTGAGTCGATTCTGCATGCTTTAAGTGTGTTTGGTGGCTCAGAACCATCAAAAAACGTTGAAATATAGTTCAAATTCAATAAAAATCGACAAAAATACAGTTTCTAGCTAAAATTTGATGGTTTCGTTGCACTTTCCGAGCCCGTAGGGTATCTGATTGGCTTAAAAGTACAAGAAAACACTTCAAAAGTGACGTTTCTGAAGAATTTTAACAGTTTTCTTGTATCTACGAACGCCAGAATGCATAAAATTGACCTAAACTTCTCCTTTTCCTATTCTGAGTCGATTCTGCATGCTTTAAGCGTGTTTGGTGGCTCAGAACCATCAAAAAACGTTGAAATATAGTTCAAATTCAATAAAAATCGACAAAAATACAGTTTCTAGCTAAAATTTGATGGTTTCGTTGCACTTTCCGAGCCCGTAGGGTATCTGATTGGCTTAAAAGTACAAGAAAACACTTCAAAAGTGACCTTTCTGAAGAATTTTAACAGTTTTCTTGTATCTACGAACGCCAGAATGCATAAAATTGACCTAAACATCTCCTTTTCCTATTCTGAGTCGATTCTGCATGCTTTAAGTGTGTTTGGTGGCTCAGAACCATCAAAAAACGTTGAAATATAGTTCAAATTCAATAAAAATCGACAAAAATACAGTTTCTAGCTAAAATTTGATGGTTTCGTTGCACTTTCCGAGCCCGTAGGGTATCTGATTGGCTTAAAAGTACAAGAAAACACTTCAAAAGTGACGTTTCTGAAGAATTTTAACAGTTTTCTTGTATCTACGAACGCCAGAATGCATAAAATTGACCTAAACGTCTCCTTTTCCTATTCTGAGTCGATTTTGCATGCTTTAAGTGTGTTTGGTGGCTCAGAACCATCAAAAAACGTTGAAATATAGTTCAAATTCAATAAAAATCGACAAAAATACAGTTTCTAGCTAAAATTTGATGGTTTCGTTGCACTTTCCGAGCCCGTAGGGTATCTGATTGGCTTAAAAGTACAAGAAAACACTTCAAAAGTGACGTTTCTGAAGAATTTTAACAGTTTTCTTGTATCTACGAACGCCAGAATGCATAAAATTGACCTAAACGTGTCCTTTTCCTATTCTGAGTCGATTCTGCATGCTTTAAGTGTGTTTGGTGGCTCAGAACCATCAAAAAACGTTGAAATATAGTTCAAATTCAATAAAAATCGACAAAAATACAGTTTCTAGCTAAAATTTGATGGTTTCGTTGCACTTTCCGAGCCCGTAGGGTATCTGATTGGCTTAAAAGTACAAGAAAACACTTCAAAAGTGACGTTTCTGAAGAATTTTAACAGTTTTCTTGTATCTACGAACGCCAGAATGCATAAAATTGACCTAAACGTCTCCTTTTCCTATTCTGAGTCGATTCTGCATGCTTTAAGTGTGTTTGGTGGCTCAGAACCATCAAAAAACGTTGAAATATAGTTCATATTCAATAAAAATCGACAAAAATACAGTTTCTAGCTAAAATTTGATGGTTTCGTTGCACTTTCCGAGCCCGTAGGGTATCTGATTGGCTTAAAAGTACAACAAAACACTTCAAAAGTGACGTTTCTGAAGAATTTTAACAGTTTTCTTGTATCTACGAACGCCAGAATGCATAAAATTGACCTAAACGTCTCCTTTTCCTATTCTGAGTCGATTCTGCATGCTTTAAGTGTGTTTGGTGGCTCAGAACCATCAAAAAACGTTGAAATATAGTTCAAATTCAATAAAAATCGACAAAAATACAGTTTCTAGCTAAAATTTGATGGTTTCGTTGCACTTTCCGAGCCCGTAGGGTATCTGATTGGCTTAAAAGTACAAGAAAACACTTCAAAAGTGACGTTTCTGAAGAATTTTAACAGTTTTCTTGTATCTACGAACGCCAGAATGCATAAAATTGACCTAAACGTCTCCTTTTCCTATTCTGAGTCGATTCTGCATGCTTTAAGTGTGTTTGGTGGCTCAGAACCATCAAAAAACGTTGAAATATAGTTCAAATTCAATAAAAATCGACAAAAATACAGTTTCTAGCTAAAATTTGATGGTTTCGTTGCACTTTCCGAGCCCGTAGGGTATCTGATTGGCTTAAAAGTACAAGAAAACACTTCAAAAGTGACGTTTCTGAAGAATTTTAACAGTTTTCTTGTATCTATGAACGCCAGAATGCATAAAATTGACCTAAACGTCTCCTTTTCCTATTCTGAGTCGATTCTGCATGCTTTAAGTGTGTTTGGTGGCTCAGAACCATCAAAAAACGTTGAAATATAGTTCAAATTCAATAAAAATCGACAAAAATACAGTTTCTAGCTAAAATTTGATGGTTTCGTTGCACTTTCCGAGCCCGTAGGGAATCTCATTGGCTTAAAAGTACAAGAAAACACTTCAAAAGTGACGTTTCTGAAGAATTTTAACAGTTTTCTTGTATCTACGAACGCCAGAATGCATAAAATTGACCTAAACGTCTCCTTTTCCTATTCTGAGTCGATTCTGCATGCTTTAAGTGTGTTTGGTGGCTCAGAACCATCAAAAAACGTTGAAATATAGTTCAAATTCAATAAAAATCGACAAAAATACAGTTTCTAGCTAAAATTTGATGGTTTCGTTGCACTTTCCGAGCCCGTAGGGTATCTGATTGGCTTAAAAGTACAAGAAAACACTTCAAAAGTGACGTTTCTGAAGAATTTTAACAGTTTTCTTGTATCTACGAACGCCAGAATGCATAAAATTGACCTAAACGTCTCCTTTTCCTATTCTGAGTCGATTCTGCATGCTTTAAGTGTGTTTGGTGGCTCAGAACCATCAAAAAACGTTGAAATATAGTTCAAATTCAATAAAAATCGACAAAAATACAGTTTCTAGCTAAAATTTGATGGTTTCGTTGCACTTTCCGAGCCCGTAGGGTATCTGATTGGCTTAAAAGTACAAGAAAACACTTCAAAAGTGACGTTTCTGAAGAATTTTAACAGTTTTCTTGTATCTACGAACGCCAGAATGCATAAAATTGACCTAAACGTCTCCTTTTCCTATTCTGAGTCGATTCTGCATGCTTTAAGTGTGTTTGGTGGCTCAGAACCATCAAAAAACGTTGAAATATAGTTCAAATTCAATAAAAATCGACAAAAATACAGTTTCTAGCTAAAATTTGATGGTTTCGTTGCACTTTCCGAGCCCGTAGGGTATCTGATTGGCTTAAAAGTACAAGAAAACACTTCAAAAGTGACGTTTCTGAAGAATTTTAACAGTTTTCTTGTATCTACGAACGCCAGAATGCATAAAATTGACCTAAACATCTCCTTTTCCTATTCTGAGTCGATTCTGCATGCTTTAAGTGTGTTTGGTGGCTCAGAACCATCAAAAAACGTTGAAATATAGTTCAAATTCAATAAAAATCGACAAAAATACAGTTTCTAGCTAAAATTTGATGGTTTCGTTGCACTTTCCGAGCCCGTAGGGTATCTGATTGGCTTAAAAGTATAAGAAAACACTTCAAAAGTGACGTTTCTGAAGAATTTTAACAGTTTTCTTGTATCTACGAACGCCAGAATGCATAAAATTGACCTAAACGTCTCCTTTTCCTATTCTGAGTCGATTCTGCATGCTTTAAGTGTGTTTGGTGGCTCAGAACCATCAAAAAACGTTGAAATATAGTTCAAATTCAATAAAAATCGACAAAAATACAGTTTCTAGCTAAAATTTGATGGTTTCGTTGCACTTTCCGAGCCCGTAGGGTATCTGATTGGCTTAAAAGTACAAGAAAACACTTCAAAAGTGACGTTTCTGAAGAATTTTAACAGTTTTCTTGATCTACGAACGCCAGAATGCATAAAATTGACCTAAACGTCTCCTTTTCCTATTCTGAGTCGATTCTGCATGCTTTAAGTGCGTTTGGTGGCTCAGAACCATCAAAAAACGTTGAAATATAGTTCAAATTCAATAAAAATCGACAAAAATACAGTTTCTAGCTAAAATTTGATGGTTTCGTTGCACTTTCCGAGCCCGTAGGGTATCTGATTGGCTTAAAAGTATAAGAAAACACTTCAAAAGTGACGTTTCTGAAGAATTTTAACAGTTTTCTTGTATCTACGAACGCCAGAATGCATAAAATTGACCTAAACGTCTCCTTTTCCTATTCTGAGTCGATTCTGCATGCTTTAAGTGTGTTTGGTGGCTCAGAACCATCAAAAAACGTTGAAATATAGTTCAAATTCAATAAAAATCGACAAAAATACAGTTTCTAGCTAAAATTTGATGGTTTCGTTGCACTTTCCGAGCCCGTAGGGAATCTGATTGGCTTAAAAGTACAAGAAAACACTTCAAAAGTGACGTTTCTGAAGAATTTTAACAGTTTTCTTGTATCTACGAACGCCAGAATGCATAAAATTGACCTAAACATCTCCTTTTCCTATTCTGAGTCGATTCTGCATGCTTTAAGTGTGTTTGGTGGCTCAGAACCATCAAAAAACGTTGAAATATAGTTCAAATTCAATAAAAATCGACAAAAATACAGTTTCTAGCTAAAATTTGATGGTTTCGTTGCACTTTCCGAGCCCGTAGGGTATCTGATTGGCTTAAAAGTACAAGAAAACACTTCAAAAGTGACGTTTCTGAAGAATTTTAACAGTTTTCTTGTATCTACGAACGCCAGAATGCATAAAATTGACCTAAACGTCTCCTTTTCCTATTCTGAGTCGATTCTGCATGCTTTAAGTGTGTTTGGTGGCTCAGAACCATCAAAAAACGTTGAAATATAGTTCAAATTCAATAAAAATCGACAAAAATACAGTTTCTAGCTAAAATTTGATGGTTTCGTTGCACTTTCCGAGCCCGTAGGGTATCTGATTGGCTTAAAAGTACAAGAAAACACTTCAAAAGTGACGTTTCTGAAGAATTTTAACAGTTTTCTTGTATCTACGAACGCCAGAATGCATAAAATTGACCTAAACTTCTCCTTTTCCTATTCTGAGTCGATTCTGCATGCTTTAAGCGTGTTTGGTGGCTCAGAACCATCAAAAAACGTTGAAATATAGTTCAAATTCAATAAAAATCGACAAAAATACAGTTTCTAGCTAAAATTTGATGGTTTCGTTGCACTTTCCGAGCCCGTAGGGTATCTGATTGGCTTAAAAGTACAAGAAAACACTTCAAAAGTGACCTTTCTGAAGAATTTTAACAGTTTTCTTGTATCTACGAACGCCAGAATGCATAAAATTGACCTAAACATCTCCTTTTCCTATTCTGAGTCGATTCTGCATGCTTTAAGTGTGTTTGGTGGCTCAGAACCATCAAAAAACGTTGAAATATAGTTCAAATTCAATAAAAATCGACAAAAATACAGTTTCTAGCTAAAATTTGATGGTTTCGTTGCACTTTCCGAGCCCGTAGGGTATCTGATTGGCTTAAAAGTACAAGAAAACACTTCAAAAGTGACGTTTCTGAAGAATTTTAACAGTTTTCTTGTATCTACGAACGCCAGAATGCATAAAATTGACCTAAACGTCTCCTTTTCCTATTCTGAGTCGATTTTGCATGCTTTAAGTGTGTTTGGTGGCTCAGAACCATCAAAAAACGTTGAAATATAGTTCAAATTCAATAAAAATCGACAAAAATACAGTTTCTAGCTAAAATTTGATGGTTTCGTTGCACTTTCCGAGCCCGTAGGGTATCTGATTGGCTTAAAAGTACAAGAAAACACTTCAAAAGTGACGTTTCTGAAGAATTTTAACAGTTTTCTTGTATCTACGAACGCCAGAATGCATAAAATTGACCTAAACGTGTCCTTTTCCTATTCTGAGTCGATTCTGCATGCTTTAAGTGTGTTTGGTGGCTCAGAACCATCAAAAAACGTTGAAATATAGTTCAAATTCAATAAAAATCGACAAAAATACAGTTTCTAGCTAAAATTTGATGGTTTCGTTGCACTTTCCGAGCCCGTAGGGTATCTGATTGGCTTAAAAGTACAAGAAAACACTTCAAAAGTGACGTTTCTGAAGAATTTTAACAGTTTTCTTGTATCTACGAACGCCAGAATGCATAAAATTGACCTAAACGTCTCCTTTTCCTATTCTGAGTCGATTCTGCATGCTTTAAGTGTGTTTGGTGGCTCAGAACCATCAAAAAACGTTGAAATATAGTTCATATTCAATAAAAATCGACAAAAATACAGTTTCTAGCTAAAATTTGATGGTTTCGTTGCACTTTCCGAGCCCGTAGGGTATCTGATTGGCTTAAAAGTACAACAAAACACTTCAAAAGTGACGTTTCTGAAGAATTTTAACAGTTTTCTTGTATCTACGAACGCCAGAATGCATAAAATTGACCTAAACGTCTCCTTTTCCTATTCTGAGTCGATTCTGCATGCTTTAAGTGTGTTTGGTGGCTCAGAACCATCAAAAAACGTTGAAATATAGTTCAAATTCAATAAAAATCGACAAAAATACAGTTTCTAGCTAAAATTTGATGGTTTCGTTGCACTTTCCGAGCCCGTAGGGTATCTGATTGGCTTAAAAGTACAAGAAAACACTTCAAAAGTGACGTTTCTGAAGAATTTTAACAGTTTTCTTGTATCTACGAACGCCAGAATGCATAAAATTGACCTAAACATCTCCTTTTCCTATTCTGAGTCGATTCTGCATGCTTTAAGTGTGTTTGGTGGCTCAGAACCATCAAAAAACGTTGAAATATAGTTCAAATTCAATAAAAATCGACAAAAATACAGTTTCTAGCTAAAATTTGATGGTTTCGTTGCACTTTCCGAGCCCGTAGGCTATCTGATTGGCTTAAAAGTACAAGAAAACACTTCAAAAGTGACGTTTCTGAAGAATTTTAACAGTTTTCTTGTATCTACGAACGCCAGAATGCATAAAATTGACCTAAACGTCTCCTTTTCCTATTCTGAGTCGATTCTGCATGCTTTAAGTGTGTTTGGTGGCTCAGAACCATCAAAAAACGTTGAAATATAGTTCAAATTCAATAAAAATCGACAAAAATACAGTTTCTAGCTAAAATTTGATGGTTTCGTTGCACTTTCCGAGCCCGTAGGGTATCTGATTGGCTTAAAAGTACAAGAAAACACTTCAAAAGTGACGTTTCTGAAGAATTTTAACAGTTTTCTTGTATCTACGAACGCCAGAATGCATAAAATTGACCTAAACGTCTCCTTTTCCTATTCTGAGTCGATTCTGCATGCTTTAAGTGTGTTTGGTGGCTCAGAACCATCAAAAAACGTTGAAATATAGTTCAAATTCAATAAAAATCGACAAAAATACAGTTTCTAGCTAAAATTTGATGGTTTCGTTGCACTTTCCGAGCCCGTGGGGTATCTGATTGGCTTAAAAGTACAAGAAAACACTTCAAAAGTGACGTTTCTGAAGAATTTTAACAGTTTTCTTGTATCTACGAACGCCAGAATGCATAAAATTGACCTAAACGTCTCCTTTTCCTATTCTGAGTCGATTCTGCATGCTTTAAGTGTGTTTGGTGGCTCAGAACCATCAAAAAACGTTGAAATATAGTTCAAATTCAATAAAAATCGACAAAAATACAGTTTCTAGCTAAAATTTGATGGTTTCGTTGCACTTTCCGAGCCCGTAGGGTATCTGATTGGCTTAAAAGTACAAGAAAACACTTCAAAAGTGACGTTTCTGAAGAATTTTAACAGTTTTCTTGTATCTACGAACGCCAGAATGCATAAAATTGACCTAAACGTCTCCTTTTCCTATTCTGAGTCAATTCTGCATGCTTTAAGTGTGTTTGGTGGCTCAGAATCATCAAAAAACGTTGAAATATAGTTCAAATTCAATAAAAATCGACAAAAATACAGTTTCTAGCTAAAATTTGATGGTTTCGTTGCACTTTCCGAGCCCGTAGGGTATCTGATTGGCTTAAAAGTACAAGAAAACACTTCAAAAGTGACGTTTCTGAAGAATTTTAACAGTTTTCTTGTATCTACGAACGCCAGAATGCATAAAATTGACCTAAACGTCTCCTTTTCCTATTCTGAGTCGATTCTGCATGCTTTAAGTGTGTCTGGTGGCTCAGAACCATCAAAAAACTCAGAATAGGAAAAGGAGACGTTTAGGTCAATTTTATGCATTCTGGCGTTCGTAGATACAAGAAAACTGTTAAAATTCTTCAGAAACGTCACTTTCGAAGTGTTTTCTTGTACTTTTAAGCCAATCAGATACCCTACGGGCTCGGAAAGTGCAACGAAACCATCAAATTTTAGCTAGAAACTGTATTTTTGTCGATTTTTATTGAATTTGAACTATATTTCAACGTTTTTTGATGGTTCTGAGCCACCAGACACACTTAAAGCATGCAGAATCGACTCAGAATAGGAAAAGGAGACGTTTAGGTCAATTTTATGCATTCTGGCGTTCGTAGATACAAGAAAACTGTTAAAATTCTTCAGAAACGTCACTTTTGAAGTGTTTTCTTGTACTTTTAAGCCAATCAGACACCCTACGGGCTCGGAAAGTGCAACGAAACCATCAAATTTTAGCTAGAAACTGTATTTTTGTCGATTTTTATTGAATTTGAACTATATTTCAACGTTTTTTGATGGTTCTGAGCCACCAGACACACTTAAAGCATGCAGAATCGACTCAGAATAGGAAAAGGAGACGTTTAGGTCAATTTTATGCATTCTGGCGTTCGTAGACACAAGAAAACTGTTAAAATTCTTCAGAAACGTCACTTTTGAAGTGTTTTCTTGTACTTTTAAGCCAATCAGATACCCAACGGCCTCGGAAAGTGCAACGAAACCATCAAATTTTAGCTAGAAACTGTATTTTTGTCGATTTTTATTGAATTTGAACTATATTTCAACGTTTTTTGATGGTTCTGAGCCACCAAACACACTTAAAGCATGCAGAATCGACTCAGAATAGGAAAGGGAGACGTTTAGGTCAATTTTATGCATTATGGCGTTCGTAGATACAAGAAAACTGTTAAAATTCTTCAGAAACGTCACTTTTGAAGTGTTTTCTTGTACTTTTAAGCCAATCAGATACCCTACGGGCTCGGAAAGTGCAACGAAACCATCAAATTTTAGCTAGAAACTGTATTTTTGTCGATTTTTATTGAATTTGAACTATATTTCAACGTTTTTTGATGGTTCTGAGCCACCAAAAACACTTAAAGCATGCAGAATCGACTCAGAATAGGAAAAGGAGACGTTTAGGTCAATTTTATGCATTCTGGCGTTCGTAGATACAAGAAAACTGTTAAAATTCTTCAGAAACGTCACTTTTGAAGTGTTTTCTTGTACTTTTAAGCCAATCAGATACCCTACGGGCTCGGAAAGTGCAACGAAACCATCAAATTTTAGCTAGAAACTGTATTTTTGTCGATTTTTATTGAATTTGAACTATATTTCAACGTTTTTTGATGGTTCTGAGCCACCAAACACACTTAAAGCATCCAGAATCGACTCAGAATAGGAAAAGGAGACGTTTAGGTCAATTTTATGCATTCTGGCGTTCGTAGATACAAGAAAACTGTTAAAATTCTTCAGAAACGTCACTTTTGAAGTGGTTTCTTGTACTTTTAAGCCAATCAGATACCCTACGGGCTCGGAAAGTGCAACGAAACCATCAAATTTTAGCTAGAAACTGTATTTTTGTCGATTTTTATTGAATTTGAACTATATTTCAACGTTTTTTGATGGTTCTGAGCCACCAAACACACTTAAAGCATGCAGAATCGACTCAGAATAGGAAAAGGAGACGTTTAGGTCAATTTTATGCATTCTGGCGTTCGTAGATACAAGAAAACTGTTAAAATTCTTCAGAAACGTCACTTTTGAAGTGTTTTCTTGTACTTTTAAGCCAATCAGATACCCTACGGGCTCGGAAAGTGCAATGAAACCATCAAATTTTAGCTAGAAACTGTATTTTTGTCGATTTTTATTGAATTTGAACTATATTTCAACGTTTTTTGATGGTTCTGAGCCACCAGACACACTTAAAGCATGCAGAATCGACTCAGAATAGGAAAAGGAGACGTTTAGGTCAATTTTATGCATTCTGGCGTTCGTAGACACAAGAAAACTGTTAAAATTCTTCAGAAACGTCACTTTTGAAGTGTTTTCTTGTACTTTTAAGCCAATCAGATACCCAACGGGCTCGGAAAGTGCAACGAAACCATCAAATTTTAGCTAGAAACTGTATTTTTGTCGATTTTTATTGAATTTGAACTATATTTCAACATTTTTTGATGGTTCTGAGCCACCAAACACACTTAAAGCATGCAGAATCGACTCAGAATAGGAAAAGGAGACGTTTAGGTCAATTTTATGCATTATGGCGTTCGTAGATACAAGAAAACTGTTAAAATTCTTCAGAAACGTCACTTTTGAAGTGTTTTCTTGTACTTTTAAGCCAATCAGATACCCTACGGGCTCGGAAAGTGCAACGAAACCATCAAATTTTAGCTAGAAACTGTATTTTTGTCGATTTTTATTGAATTTGAACTATATTTCAACGTTTTTTGATGGTTCTGAGCCACCAAAAACACTTAAAGCATGCAGAATCGACTCAGAATAGGAAAAGGAGACGTTTAGGTCAATTTTATGCATTCTGGCGTTCGTAGATACAAGAAAACTGTTAAAATTCTTCAGAAACGTCACTTTTGAAGTGTTTTCTTGTACTTTTAAGCCAATCAGATACCCTACGGGCTCGGAAAGTGCAACGAAACCATCAAATTTTAGCTAGAAACTGTATTTTTGTCGATTTTTATTGAATTTGAACTATATTTCAACGTTTTTTGATGGTTCTGAGCCACCAAACACACTTAAAGCATGCAGAATCGACTCAGAATAGGAAAAGGAGAGGTTTAGGTCAATTTTATGCATTCTGGCGTTCGTAGATACAAGAATACTGTTAAAATTCTTCAGAAACGTCACTTTTGAAGTGTTTTCTTGTACTTTTAAGCCAATCAGATACCCTACGGGCTCGGAAAGTGCAACGAAACCATCAAATTTTAGCTTGAAACTGTATTTTTGTCGATTTTTATTGAATTTGAACTATATTTCAACGTTTTTTGACGGTTCTGAGCCACCAAACACACTTAAAGCATGCAGAATCGACTCAGAATAGGAAAAGGAGACGTTTAGGTCAATTTTATGCATTCTGGCGTTCGTAGATACAAGAAAACTGTTAAAATTCTTCAGAAACGTCACTTTTGAAGTGTTTTCTTGTACTTTTAAGCCAATCAGATACCCTACGGGCTCGGAAAGTGCAACGAAACCATCAAATTTTAGCTAGAAACTGTATTTTTGTCGATTTTTATTGAATTTGAACTATATTTCAACGTTTTTTGATGGTTCTGAGCCACCAAACACACTTAAAGCATGCAGAATCGACTCAGAATAGGAAAAGGAGACGTTTAGGTCAATTTTATGCATTCTGGCGTTCGTAGATACAAGAAAACTGTTAAAATTCTTCAGAAACGTCACTTTTGAAGTGTTTTCTTGTACTTTTAAGCCAATCAGATACCCTACGGGCTCGGAAAGTGCAACGAAACCATAAAATTTTAGCTAGAAACTGTATTTTTGTCGATTTTTATTGAATTTGAACTATATTTCAACGTTTTTTGATGGTTCTGAGCCACCAAACACACTTAAAGCATGCAGAATCGACTCAGAATAGGAAAAGGAGACGTTTAGGTCAATTTTATGCATTCTGGCGTTCGTAGATACAAGAAAACTGTTAAAATTCTTCAGAAACGTCACTTTTGAAGTGTTTTCTTGTACTTTTAAGCCAATCAGATACCCTACGGGCTCGGAAAGTGCAACGAAACCATCAAATTTTAGCTAGAAACTGTATTTTTGTCGATTTTTATTGAATTTGAACTATATTTCAACGTTTTTTGATGGTTCTGAGCCACCAAACACACTTAAAGCATGCAGAATCGACTCAGAATAGGAAAAGGAGACGTTTAGGTCAATTTTATGCATTCTGGCGTTCGTAGATAAAAGAAAACTGTTAAAATTCTTCAGAAACGTCACTTTTGAAGTGTTTTCTTGTACTTTTAAGCCAATCAGATACCCTACGGGCTCGGAAAGTGCAACCAAACCATCAAATTTTAGCTAGAAACTGTATTTTTGTCGATTTTTATTGAATTTGAACTATATTTCAACGTTTTTTGATGGTTCTGAGCCACCAAACACACTTAAAGCATGCAGAATCGACTCAGAATAGGAAAAGGAGACGTTTAGGTCAATTTTATGCATTCTGGCGTTCGTAGATACAAGAAAACTGTTAAAATTCTTCAGAAACGTCACTTTTGAAGTGTTTTCTTGTACTTTTAAGCCAATCAGATACCCTACGGGCTCGGAAAGTGCAACGAAACCATCAAATTTTAGCTAGAAACTGTATTTTTGTCGATTTTTATTGAATTTGAACTATATTTCAACGTTTTTTGATGGTTCTCAGCCACCAAACACACTTAAAGCATGCAGAATCGACTCAGAATAGGAAAAGGAGACGTTTAGGTCAATTTTATGCATTCTGGCGTTCGTAGATACAAGAAAACTGTTAAAATTCTTCAGAAACGTCACTTTTGAAGTGTTTTCTTGTACTTTTAAGCCAATCAGATACCCAACGGGCTCGGAAAGTGCAACGAAACCATCAAATTTTAGCTAGAAACTGTATTTTTGTCGATTTTTATTGAATTTGAACTATATTTCAACGTTTTTTGATGGTTCTGAGCCACCAAACACACTTAAAGCATGCAGAATCGACTCAGAATAGGAAAAGGAGACGTTTAGGTCAATTTTATGCATTCTGGCGTTCGTAGATACAAGAAAACTGTTAAAATTCTTCAGAAACGTCACTTTTGAAGTGTTTTCTTGGACTTTTAAGCCAATCAGATACCCAACGGGCTCGGAAAGTGCAACGAAACCATCAAATTTTAGCTAGACTCTGTATTTTTGTCGATTTTTATTGAATTTGAACTATATTTCAACGTTTTTTGATGGTTCTGAGCCACCAAACAGACTTAAAGCATGCAGAATCGACTCAGAATAGGAAAAGGAGACGTTTAGGTCAATTTTATGCATTCTGGCGTTCGTAGATACAAGAAAACTGTTAAAATTCTTCAGAAACGTCACTTTTGAAGTGTTTTCTTGTACTTTTAAGCCAATCAGATACCCTACGGGCTCGGAAAGTGCAACGAAACCATCAAATTTTAGCTAGAAACTGTATTTTTGTCGATTTTTATTGAATTTGAACTATATTTCAACGTTTTTTGATGGTTCTGAGCCACCAAACACACTTAAAGCATGCAGAATCGACTCAGAATAGGAAAAGGAGACGTTTAGGTCAATTTTATGCATTCTGGCGTTCGTAGATACAAGAAAACTGTTAAAATTCTTCAGAAACGTCACTTTTGAAGTGTTTTCTTGTACTTTTAAGCCAATCAGATATCCTACGGGCTCGGAAAGTGCAACGAAACCATCAAATTTTAGCTAGAAACTGTATTTTTGTCGATTTTTATTGAATTTGAACTATATTTCAACGTTTTTTGATGGTTCTGAGCCACCAAACACACTTAAAGCATGCAGAATCGACTCAGAATAGGAAAAGGAGACGTTTAGGTCAATTTTATGCATTCTGGCGTTCGTAGATACAAGAAAACTGTTAAAATTCTTCAGAAACGTCACTTTTGAAGTGTTTTCTTGTACTTTTAAGCCAATCAGATACCCTACGGGCTCGGAAAGTGCAACGAAACCATCAAATTTTAGCTAGAAACTGTATTTTTGTCGATTTTTATTGAATTTGAACTATATTTCAACGTTTTTTGATGGTTCTGAGCCACCAAACACACTTAAAGCATGCAGAATCGATTCAGAATAGGAAAAGGAGACGTTTAGGTCAATTTTATGCATTCTGGCGTTCGTAGATACAAGAAAACTGTTAAAATTCTTCAGAAACGTCACTTTTGAAGTGTTTTCTTGTACTTTTAAGCCAATCAGATACCCTACGGGCTCGGAAAGTGCAACGAAACCATCAAATTTTAGCTAGAAAACGTATTTTTGTCGATTTTTATTGAATTTGAACTATATTTCAACGTTTTTTGATGGTTCTGAGCCACCAAACACACTTAAAGCATGCAGAATCGACTCAGAATAGGAAAAGGAGACGTTTAGGTCAATTTTATGCATTCTGGCGTTCGTAGATACAAGAAAACTGTTAAAATTCTTCAGAAACGTCACTTTTGAAGTGTTTTCTTGTACTTTTAAGCCAATCAGATACCCAACGGGCTCGGAAAGTGCAACGAAACCATCAAATTTTAGCTAGAAACCTTATTTTTGTCGATTTTTATTGAATTTGAACTATATTTCAACGTTTTTTGATGGTTCTGAGCCACCAAACGCACTTAAAGCTTGCAGAATCGACTCAGAATAGGAAAAGGAGATGTTTAGGTCAATTTTATGCATTCTGGCGTTCGTAGATACAAGAAAACTGTTAAAATTCTTCAGAAACGTCACTTTTGAAGTGTTTTCTTGTACTTTTAAGCCAATCAGATACCCTACGGGCTCGGAAAGTGCAACGAAACCATCAAATTTTAGCTAGAAACTGTATTTTTGTCGATTTTTATTGAATTTGAACTATATTTCAACGTTTTTTGATGGTTCTGAGCCACCAAACACACTTAAAGCATGCAGAATCGACTCAGAATAGGAAAAGGAGACGTTTAGGTCAATTTTATGCATTCTGGCGTTCGTAGATACAAGAAAACTGTTAAAATTCTTCAGAAACGTCACTTTTGAAGTGTTTTCTTGTACTTTTAAGCCAATCAGATACCCTACGGGCTCGGAAAGTGCAACGAAACCATCAAATTTTAGCTAGAAACTGTATTTTTGTCGATTTTTATTGAATTTGAACTATATTTCAACGTTTTTTGATGGTTCTGAGCCACCAAACACACTTAAAGCATGCAGAATCGACTCAGAATAGGAAAAGGAGACGTTTAGGTCAATTTTATGCATTCTGGCGTTCGTAGATACAAGAAAACTGTTAAAATTCTTCAGAAACGTCACTTTTGAAGTGTTTTCTTGTACTTTTAAGCCAATCAGATACCCTACGGGCTCGGAAAGTGCAACGAAACCATCAAATTTTAGCTAGAAACTGTATTTTTGTCGATTTTTATTGAATTTGAACTATATTTCAACGTTTTTTGATGGTTCTGAGCCTCCAAACACACTTAAAGCATGCAGAATCGACTCAGAATAGGAAAAGGAGACGTTTAGGTCAATTTTATGCATTCTGGCGTTCGTAGATACAAGAAAACTGTTAAAATTCTTCAGAAACGTCACTTTTGAAGTGTTTTCTTGTACTTTTAACCCAATCAGATACCCTACGGGCTCGGAAAGTGCAACGAAACCATCAAATTTTAACTAGAAACTGTATTTTTGTCGATTTTTATTTAATTTGAACTATATTTCAACGTTTTTTGATGGTTCTGAGCCACCAAACACACTTAAAGCATGCAGAATCGACTCAGAATAGGAAAAGGAGACGTTTAGGTCAATTTTATGCATTCTGGCGTTCGTAGATACAAGAAAACTGTTAAAATTCTTCAGAAACGTCACTTTTGAAGTGTTTTCTTGTACTTTTAAGCCAATCAGATACCCTACGGGCTCGGAAAGTGCAACGAAACCATCAAATTTTAGCTAGAAACTGTATTTTTGTCGATTTTTATTGAATTTGAACTATATTTCAACGTTTTTTGATGGTTCTGAGCCACCAAACACACTTAAAGCATGCAGAATCGACTCAGAATAGGAAAAGGAGACGTTTAGGTCAATTTTATGCATTCTGGCGTTCGTAGATACAAGAAAACTGTTAAAATTCTTCAGAAACGTCACTTTTGAAGTGTTTTCTTGTACTTTTAAGCCAATCAGATACCCTACGGGCTCGGAAAGTGCAACGAAACCATCAAATTTTAGCTAGAAACTGTATTTTTGTCGATTTTTATTGAATTTGAACTATATTTCAACGTTTTTTGATGGTTCTGAGCCACCAAACACACTTAAAGCATGCAGAATCGACTCAGAATAGGAAAAGGAGACGTTTAGGTCAATTTTATGCATTCTGGCGTTCGTAGATACAAGAAATCTGTTAAAATTCTTCAGAAACGTCACTTTTGAAGTGTTTTCTTGTACTTTTAAGCCAATCAGATACCCTACGGGCTCGGAAAGTGCAACGAAACCATCAAATTTTAGCTAGAAACTGTATTTTTGTCGATTTTTATTGAATTTGAACTATATTTCAACGTTTTTTGATGGTTCTGAGCCACCAAACACACTTAAAGCATGCAGAATCGACTCAGAATAGGAAAAGGAGACGTTTAGGTCAATTTTATGCATTCTGGCGTTCGTAGATACAAGAAAACTGTTAAAATTCTTCAGAAACGTCACTTTTGAAGTGTTTTCTTGTACTTTTAAGCCAATCAGATACCCTACGGGCTCGGAAAGTGCAACGAAACCATCAAATTTTAGCTAGAAACTGTATTTTTGTCGATTTTTATTGAATTTGAACTATATTTCAACGTTTTTTGATGGTTCTGAGCCACCAAACACACTTAAAGCATGCAGAATCGACTCAGAATAGGAAAAGGAGACGTTTAGGTCAATTTTATGCATTCTGGCGTTCGTAGATACAAGAAAACTGTTAAAATTCTTCAGAAACGTCACTTTTGAAGTGTTTTCTTGTACTTTTAAGCCAATCAGATACCCAACGGGCTCGGAAAGTGCAACGAAACCATCAAATTTTAGCTAGAAACTGTATTTTTGTCGATTTTTATTGAATTTGAACTATATTTCAACGTTTTTTGATGGTTCTGAGCCACCAAACACACTTAAAGCATGCAGAATCGACTCAGAATAGGAAAAGGAGACGTTTAGGTCAATTTTATGCATTCTGGCGTTCGTAGATACAAGAAAACTGTTAAAATTCTTCAGAAACGTCACTTTTGAAGTGTTTTCTTGTACTTTTAAGCCAATCAGATACCCAACGGGCTCGGAAAGTGCAACGAAACCATCAAATTTTAGCTAGAAACTGTATTTTTGTCGATTTTTATTGAATTTGAACTATATTTCAACGTTTTTTGATGGTTCTGAGCCACCAAACACACTTAAAGCATGCAGAATCGACTCAGAATAGGAAAAGGAGACGTTTAGTGCAATTTTATGCATTCTGGCGTTCGTAGATACAAGAAAACTGTTAAAATTCTTCAGAAACGTCACTTTTGAAGTGTTTTCTTGTACTTTTAAGCCAATCAGATACCCTACGGGCTCGGAAGGTGCAACGAAACCATCAAATTTTAGCTAGAAACTGTATTTTTGTCGATTTTTATTGAATTTGAACTATATTTCAACGTTTTTTGATGGTTCTGAGCCACCAAACACACTTAAAGCATGCAGAATCGACTCAGAATAGGAAAAGGAGACGTTTAGGTCAATTTTATGCATTCTGGCGTTCGTAGATACAAGAAAACTGTTAAAATTCTTCAGAAACGTCACTTTTGAAGTGTTTTCTTGTACTTTTAAGCCAATCAGATACCCTACGGGCTCGGAAAGTGCAACGAAACCATCAAATTTTAGCTAGAAACTGTATTTTTGTCGATTTTTATTGAATTTGAACTATATTTCAACGTTTTTTGATGGTTCTGAGCCACCAAACACACTTAAAGCATGCAGAATCGACTCAGAATAGGAAAAGGAGACGTTTAGGTCAATTTTATGCATTCTGGCGTTCGTAGATACAAGAAAACTGTTAAAATTCTTCAGAAACGTCACTTTTGAAGTGTTTTCTTGTACTCTTAAGCCAATCAGATACCCTACGGGCTCGGAAAGTGCAACGAAACCATCAAATTTTAGCTAGAAACTGTATTTTTGTCGATTTTTATTGAATTTGAACTATATTTCAACGTTTTTTGATGGTTCTGAGCCACCAAACACACTTAAAGCATGCAGAATCGACTCAGAATAGGAAAAGGAGACGTTTAGGTCAATTTTATGCATTCTGGCGTTCGTAGATACAAGAAAACTGTTAAAATTCTTCAGAAACGTCACTTTTGAAGTGTTTTCTTGTACTTTTAAGCCAATCAGATACCCTACGGGCTCGGAAAGTGCAACGAAACCATCAAATTTTAGCTAGAAGCTGTATTTTTGTCGATTTTTATTGAATTTGAACTATATTTCAACGTTTTTTGATGGTTCTGAGCCACCAAACACACTTAAAGCATGAAGAATCGACTCAGAATAGGAAAAGGAGACGTTTAGGTCAATTTTATGCATTCTGGCGTTCGTAGATACAAGAAAACTGTTAAAATTCTTCAGAAACGTCACTTTTGAAGGGTTTTCTTGTACTTTTAAGCCAATCAGATACCCTACGGGCTCGGAAAGTGCAACGAAACCATCAAATTTGAGCTAGAAACTGTATTTTTGTCGATTTTTATTGAATTTGAACTATATTTCAACGTTTTTTGATGGTTCTGAGCCACCAAACACACTTAAAGCATGCAGAATCGACTCAGAATAGGAAAAGGAGACGTTTAGGTCAATTTTATGCATTCTGGCGTTCGTAGATACAAGAAAACTGTTAAAATTCTTCAGAAACGTCACTTTTGAAGTGTTTTCTTGTACTTTTAAGCCAATCAGATACCCTACGGGCTCGGAAAGTGCAACGAAACCATCAAATTTTAGCTAGAAACTGTATTTTTGTCGATTTTTATTGAATTTGAACTATATTTCAACGTTTTTTGATGGTTCTGAGCCACCAAACACACTTAAAGCATGCAGAATCGACTCAGAATAGGAAAAGGAGACGTTTAGGTCAATTTTATGCATTCTGGCGTTCGTAGATACAAGAAAACTGTTAAAATTCTTCAGAAACGTCACTTTTGAAGTGTTTTATTGTACTTTTAAGCCAATCAGATACCCTACGGGCTCGGAAAGTGCAACGAAACCATCAAATTTTAGCTAGAAACTGTATTTTTGTCGATTTTTATTGAATTTGAACTATATTTCAACGTTTTTTAATGGTTCTGAGCCACCAAACACACTTAAAGCATGCAGAATCGACTCAGAATAGGAAAAGGAGACGTTTAGGTCAATTTTATGCATTCTGGCGTTCGTAGATACAAGAAAACTGTTAAAATTCTTCAGAAACGTCACTTTTGAAGTGTTTTCTTGTACTTTTAAGCCAATCAGATACCCGACGGGCTCGGAAAGTGCAACGAAACCATCAAATTTTAGCTAGAAACTGTATTTTTGTCGATTTTTATTGAATTTGAACTATATTTCAACGTTTTTTGATGGTTCTGAGCCACCAAACACACTTAAAGCATGCAGAATCGACTCAGAATAGGAAAAGGAGACGTTTAGGTCAATTTTATGCATTCTGGCGTTCGTAGATACAAGAAAACTGTTAAAATTCTTCAGAAACGTCACTTTTGAAGTGTTTTCTTGTACTTTTAAGCCAATCAGATACCCTACGGGCTCGGAAAGTGCAACGAAACCATCAAATTTTAGCTAGAAACTGTATTTTTGTCGATTTTTATTGAATTTGAACTATATTTCAACGTTTTTTGATGGTTCTGAGCCACCAAACACACTTAAAGCATGCAGAATCGACTCAGAATAGGAAAAGGAGACGTTTAGGTCAATTTTATGCATTCTGGCGTTCGTAGATACAAGAAAACTGTTAAAATTCTTCAGAAACGTCACTTTTGAAGTGTTTTCTTGTACTTTTAAGCCAATCAGATACCCTACGGGCTCGAAAAGTGCAACGAAGCCATCAAATTTTAGCTAGAAACTGTATTTTTGTCGATTTTTATTGAATTTGAACTATATTTCAACGTTTTTTGATGGTTCTGAGCCACCAAACACACTTAAAGCATGCAGAATCGACTCAGAATAGGAAAAGGAGACGTTTAGGTCAATTTTATGCATTCTGGCGTTCGTAGATACAAGAAAACTGTTAAAATTCTTCAGAAACGTCACTTTTGAAGTGTTTTCTTCTACTTTTAAGCCAATCAGATACCCTACGGGCTCGGAAAGTGCAACGAAACCATCAAATTTTAGCTAGAAACTGTATTTTTGTCGATTTTTATTGAATTTGAACTATATTTCAACGTTTTTTGATGGTTCTGAGCCACCAAACACACTTAAAGCATGCAGAATCGACTCAGAATAGGAAAAGGAGACGTTTAGGTCAATTTTATGCATTCTGGCGTTCGTAGATACAAGAAAACTGTTAAAATTCTTCAGAAACGTCACTTTTGAAGTGTTTTCTTGTACTTTTAAGCCAATCAGATACCCTACGGGCTCGGAAAGTGCAACGAAACCATCAAATTTTAGCTAGAAACTGTATTTTTGTCGATTTTTATTGAATTTGAACTATATTTCAACGTTTTTTGATGGTTCTGAGCCACCAAACACACTTAAAGCATGCAGAATCGACTCAGAATAGGAAAAGGAGACGTTTAGGTCAATTTTATGCATTCTGGCGTTCGTAGATACAAGAAAACTGTTAAAATTCTTCAGAAACGTCACTTTTGAAGTGTTTTCTTGTACTTTTAAGCCAATCAGATACCCTACGGGCTCGAAAAGTGCAACGAAACCATCAAATTTTAGCTAGAAACTGTATTTTTGTCGATTTTTATTGAATTTGAACTATATTTCAACGTTTTTTGATGGTTCTGAGCCACCAAACACACTTAAAGCATGCAGAATCGACTCAGAATAGGAAAAGGAGACGTTTAGGTCAATTTTATGCATTCTGGCGTTCGTAGATACAAGAAAACTGTTAAAATTCTTCAGAAACGTCACTTTTGAAGTGTTTTCTTGTACTTTTAAGCCAATCAGATACCCTACGGGCTCGGAAAGTGCAACGAAACCATCAAATTTTAGCTAGAAACTGTATTTTTGTCGATTTTTATTGAATTTGAACTATATTTCAACGTTTTTTGATGGTTCTGAGCCACCAAACACACTTAAAGCATGCAGAATCGACTCAGAATAGGAAAAGGAGACGTTTAGGTCAATTTTATGCATTCTGGCGTTCGTAGATACAAGAAAACTGTTAAAATTCTTCAGAAACGTCACTTTTGAAGTGTTTTCTTGTACTTTTAAGCCAATCAGATACCCTACGGGCTCGGAAAGTGCAACGAAACCATCAAATTTTAGCTAGAAACTGTATTTTTGTCGATTTTTATTGAATTTGAACTATATTTCAACGTTTTTTGATGGTTCTGAGCCACCAAACACACTTAAAGCATGCAGAATCGACTCAGAATAGGAAAAGGAGACGTTTAGGTCAATTTTATGCATTCTGGCGTTCGTAGATACAAGAAAACTGTTAAAATTCTTCAGAAACGTCACTTTTGAAGTGTTTTCTTGTACTTTTAAGCCAATCAGATACCCTACGGGCTCGGAAAGTGCAACGAAACCATCAAATTTTAGCTAGAAACTGTATTTTTGTCGATTTTTATTGAATTTGAACTATATTTCAACGTTTTTTGATGGTTCTGAGCCACCAAACACACTTAAAGCATGCAGAATCGACTCAGAATAGGAAAAGGAGACGTTTAGGTCAATTTTATGCATTCTGGCGTTCGTAGATACAAGAAAACTGTTAAAATTCTTCAGAAACGTCACTTTTGAAGTGTTTTCTTGTACTTTTAAGCCAATCAGATACCCTACGGGCTCGGAAAGTGCAACGAAACCATCAAATTTTAGCTAGAAACTGTATTTTTGTCGATTTTTATTGAATTTGAACTATATTTCAACGTTTTTTGATGGTTCTGAGCCACCAAACACACTTAAAGCATGCAGAATCGACTCAGAATAGGAAAAGGAGACGTTTAGGTCAATTTTATGCATTCTGGCGTTCGTAGATACAAGAAAACTGTTAAAATTCTTCAGAAACGTCACTTTTGAAGTGTTTTCTTGTACTTTTAAGCCAATCAGATACCCTACGGGCTCGGAAAGTGCAACGAAACCATCAAATTTTAGCTAGAAACTGTATTTTTGTCGATTTTTATTGAATTTGAACTATATTTCAACGTTTTTTGATGGTTCTGAGCCACCAAACACACTTAAAGCATGCAGAATCGACTCAGAATAGGAAAAGGAGACGTTTAGGTCAATTTTATGCATTCTGGCGTTCGTAGATACAAGAAAACTGTTAAAATTCTTCAGAAACGTCACTTTTGAAGTGTTTTCTTGTACTTTTAAGCCAATCAGATACCCTACGGGCTCGGAAAGTGCAACGAAACCATCAAATTTTAGCTAGAAACTGTATTTTTGTCGATTTTTATTGAATTTGAACTATATTTCAACGTTTTTTGATGGTTCTGAGCCACCAAACACACTTAAAGCATGCAGAATCGACTCAGAATAGGAAAAGGAGACGTTTAGGTCAATTTTATGCATTCTGGCGTTCGTAGATACAAGAAAACTGTTAAAATTCTTCAGAAACGTCACTTTTGAAGTGTTTTCTTGTACTTTTAAGCCAATCAGATACCCTAGGGGCCCGGAAAGTGCAACGAAACCATCAAATTTTAGCTAGAAACTGTATTTTTGTCGATTTTTATTGAATTTGAACTATATTTCAACGTTTTTTGATGGTTCTGAGCCACCAAACACACTTAAAGCATGCAGAATCGACTCAGAATAGGAAAAGGAGACGTTTAGGTCAATTTTATGCATTCTGGCGTTCGTAGATACAAGAAAACTGTTAAAATTCTTCAGAAACGTCACTTTTGAAGTGTTTTCTTGTACTTTTAAGCCAATCAGATACCCTACGGGCTCGGAAAGTGCAACGAAACCATCAAATTTTACCTAGAAACTGTATTTTTGTCGATTTTTATTGAATTTGAACTACATTTCAACGTTTTTTGATGGTTCTGAGCCACCAAACACACTTAAAGCATGCAGAATCGACTCAGAATAGGAAAAGGAGACGTTTAGGTCAATTTTATGCATTCTGGCGTTCGTAGATACAAGAAAACTGTTAAAATTCTTCAGAAACGTCACTTTTGAAGTGTTTTCTTGTACTTTGAAGCCAATCAGATACCCTACGGGCTCGGAAAGTGCAACGAAACCATCAAATTTTAGCTAGAAACTGTATTTTTGTCGATTTTTATTGAATTTGAACTATATTTCAACGTTTTTTGATGGTTCTGAGCCACCAAACACACTTAAAGCATGCAGAATCGACTCAGAATAGGAAAAGGAGACGTTTAGGTCAATTTTATGCATTCTGGCGTTCGTAGATACAAGAAAACTGTTAAAATTCTTCAGAAACGTCACTTTTGAAGTGTTTTCTTGTACTTTTAAGCCAATCAGATACCCTACGGGCTCGGAAAGTGCAACGAAACCATCAAATTTTAGCTAGAAACTGTATTTTTGTCGATTTTTATTGAATTTGAACTATATTTCAACGTTTTTTGATGGTTCTGAGCCACCAAACACACTTAAAGCATGCAGAATCGACTCAGAATAGGAAAAGGAGACGTTTAGGTCAATTTTATGCATTCTGGC